>NW_003852502.1:3182192-3192076 GCF_000181295.1 Otolemur garnettii | reverse complement strand
CCAACTCCTGGGCTCAAGTGATTCTCCTGCCTCCGCCTCCCAAGTAGCTAGACTACAGGCGCCCGCCACAACACCCAGCTATTTTTTGGTTGCAGCCACCATTGTTGTTTGGCCGGCCGGGCTGGATTCGAACCTGCCAGCTCAGGTGTGTGTGGCTGGTGCCTTCACCCCCTGAGCCACAGGCGCTGAGCCTCGTTATTTATTCTATTTTGACCTAAACCTCAGTTTTCTTTTTTCTTATTAAAAACTAAATTTAAAAAAAAAGGAAAAAACAATAAAGAAGGTACAAACAATACTGCTGGAAATTACTAACACTCAGTATATCTATTTGGCAAACTAAAACTATTAAATCACACACTTCAATTTAGAAGCTGTAACTGAGTCTTACTTGTTTTTCCTGGCATTGAAGATGTATTAGCTTTTGAAATAAAAGTCTTTGTGGCTGAAGAAGTAGATGGCTGCTCAGGGATAACTGGATCTACAACCATTCGGTTGCTTCTTGTTCGAACCACAGAACTGGATTCTGTTTTACCATTGATCTGAGCAGCATTATGCCTTGGTGGTATTGATCGTGTATGTATGGAGAATGGAGAGGTAGAGATTTCTGACTTTAGCTGAGGTTTTAAGATCCTTTTTTTCCTTTCAGGACTGTAAATAAAATAATAATGTTAGTGACTTTTATAACTCGTATGTGTATGAATAAAACACAGCTTTACAATACTGTTGGATTCCATATTTGTACTATTTATTATGAAATATGTTAAAATATGAGATTTGTAGTGGATTTCATATGGTTGTGAGCCTTTGAAAGTGAATATTTAGTGAAGGATTTCTGTAAATGCTAAAGTTATATGACGGAAAGCATGATGCCATCACTATCCTAAAAATGCTGTTTTACTGTATAGATTTAGCAGTTGGAATTTAAGCACTTACACTAGTAAAGCTTTAGTTAAAAGATTAAAAATCCTCCACATCATAGGAACTTGCATGTCAAATATATCTTTCTGCAATATAGGGAATAGTAAAGGAAGTATTAAAAAAACACCAAGTTCTATTACTTAGATGAAAGTTACAGATTGGTTAAAGGTATTTAAGAAATTAAATACCTTGATGCAGCACTGCTAGAAACAGAGCTGCTTCTGTTCCTTTTCTTCCTCCTTTTGGTTATGGTATTTCTTTTATGAAAACGAAGAGCAGATTTATAATCTGATAAAACTGAACTAATGTGTTCTTCAAAGAAAGCAGACAGGCGCAAACTCATGCTGTATATCTATTAAAAGAAAAAAACCCACAACATTGCGTTTAAGCTCTCCTTAAAGGAAAATACCAGACTAGTAAATATTGTAACTTAAACATGTTTCTAGTAAAATGTTTTTGAATTTAAATATTGCTTTTTAATATTCCTTTTTCCCAATCTCTTCTGATGAAAGAATAAAGATTTTTACAATTAAATTATTTTTGTACTTAGCAGAGTAATAATGAGATTCTTAAATGTCTGACCCTAAATTCAGACGGTCCACATAAGACATTACTCACTGCTGTGATCTCGACTAGACAGACACCATCCCAGATGGCTTGACCCTGTTTTCCATTGCTAACCAGGTTCAGTATCTATTCTTTGTCATTTCACTTCCATCTATCACTCTCTTGTGATGTTGTGACTGGCCAAAGAGAGGCAAATGATATTTATACTTATTATTTTTACTTACTAATTCACAAAAGTGCTTCTCTCCATAAACATTGAAAATAGCTGGAAAAGTTAAGCTCAGACTGCTCTAGTACATACCAGGACAATTCACGTATGGTATTTATTCAACCATACTACTTCAAGAAAAGCAACCATTTCTAAACATCAAAAAATGACATCGATGTTATTTTATAGGAGCTGAGTAGAAAGGTGTACATTATTTTTTCTAAGACACCATGAAGAACATAACAGAAAGTAGAAAGTTAATTATGATCTAAATTTTAAATAAAAGCAACATTTAGCTATCACATAAAATTCAACACTAATTTAATTAAATTATAAAAGAAAACAGTTTAAGTACATACCCTAGATCTTTTGCTTGGTGTATATGCTTTAGAATTACTAAAAATAAGTCTGACATCTTTACATAACTCCATTGGTGACTCATAATTCCCAGCCTCTAAAGTTTCTCTAACAGTGGCAAAATCCATTGGAGTATCAATGATGTCTCTGTAGTCCTAGGACAGGGAAAACAGGTGGTATTATTACCACAAAGCATTACGTCTCAGCACAGGAACTCATAGAGTTTTTATGACCAATTTAATAGACTTGATCTATTGATATTTATTTCCCTTTTAAAAAATATTTTATTTATTTCATGTTCTCTCTTTTTTATTGCAATCAACACAGGACTTTTCTCATTGAAGATCATACTATTAATAGTCATCTTTTTGTTGGGAGTTGGGGAGGGTAGAGTTGTTATGGAATGGGAGGATTAAAAGAGTAATGAAGCTCAGCTCTACAACTAAAATAAAAATTTCACATGAAATACCCACATTTATACCACCCATAAGTCTTAAAAGTTGATGACTCATTGAAACACAACTGGAACTTAATTTAAAATAAAAAATAAGAACAATGGAAGTATGCCAACATCCCTTTTATGTGGAAGCCTGAATTCTAGTAACCTCAACTTCAGTATTACAACTGAGAGCTTTGCAATAACCAAGAATGCTGAATGTAAACAGCTTCACTCACACAAGAGAGAGAGGAGAACCACCCAAGGTCTGTCCATCTAGTCAACTGAGTGTAAAATAAAGACAACAGATCAAAGGCAATGAACACAGACAAGTGAAAGCAGAGAACCAACTGAAAATTATCAGAATATGGTACAAAATTATCAGAGTACTATACCTTTTCAATAATCTCTTCAGTGTGTAACTACGTTTTTTGAAGTTTAACAACTTGACTTTGCACCATCATGTTTAAATATCAAATGTTTGACCATAAAGAAGGTACAGTGTAAAACAGGATTAGTGCACCTTTATAAATTTTTATGTCTGCCTGGTCAACATGTATGCTTTTTATTCTCTTTTCTTGCATTATTGCATTAGCTGGAATTTTTGAATACTAATTGTGAGAATGGACATTCCTGCCTCATTTCCGTCTGAGGAAGAAAGCACTTAGTTGTCTTCATCAAGTTAGGGGTAGACTTTAAAAAAAAAAAAAAAAAAGATATTCCCTATCAAATTGTGGAAATTCCCCTTCTTTATTTTCTTAGAGTCTTTATCACGAATGATGTCTGCCCCAGCTTCCATATTTGTCCTTTGGCACCTGTCGATTGCAGAGCCAATGATACTCTGCTCATTTGGGGCCTTAGGCAGAGCCAATGGTACTCTGCTCATTTGGGGCCTTAGGCAGAGCCAATGATACTCTGCTCATTTGGGGCCTGTCCCTCTGGCCTTGTGTGACAAGTGATGACCTTCTCCCTGGGAGCTGTGAGTATAATAAACGTCTCTCTTCCAAGCTCTGTCCTCATTGCCCTCTGGGGCTGCACTAACATTACCACATCTAAAATGTACTCTCTCAGAACAAATGGGTGTGAAAAAGCTAAATGTTTTTCTATATTAATTAATATGATGTAATTCTTCTTTAGTTTGTCAGTATGATAAATTACATTGATTGGTTTTTGAAAACCGCCCCAGCCTGGTATCTCTGCAATAAAGGCTACTTGGTCATGGTATATAATCATTTTTATATATGCCTGAATTCTGTTTGCTGTTCTTTGGCTAATAACTTTTACATTTTCTTCTTTTTTACTGTTTTTGTCTGGTTTTAATATCAGGACTATACTGGATTCAGAAAATGAGTTGAGAAATATTCCCCTTTCTTTCTGAAAGAGACTGTATAGAATTTAGGTTAATTCTTCTTTGAATATTTGATAGAATTCTCCAGTGAAGCCACCTGGGTCTGAGAGTTCTTAAAAGCTTTTAATGAGAAGTCACATCTCCGTAATAGTTACAGGGATGCTTAGGTCCTCTACTTCCTACTGAGTGGGGTAGTTTATTCTTTGAGTCCTGGCCCACTCCATCAAAGTCACCACATTTGTATGTGGGGAGCTCTTTGTAGCATTCCCTTATTCCCTGTCTTTTCTTTGTTCACCACTGTAAATCCTGGTATGAGTTTTGTCAATTTTATTGATCTTTTAAAAACAAAACAAAAAAAAAAAATGCAGCTTTTCGTTTAGTGGTTTTTCTTTATTGTATTTCCATTTTGAGTTTCACTGAATTTGGCTCTCGATTATTTCATCGCTTTTACTTATGACTTTTTCATTCTTGGGTTTCTCTTTAGGGTTTCCCTGCATTACTTTAACTGTACCCCACAAATTTTGATCTGTATTCATTTTCATTGACTTAAGTGTATTCTTTTATTTCCAGAAGCCTCGTCTGGTCCATGGAATACTTAAGTGTGTTACTCAGTTAAGTGCTCAGAGATTTTACTGTCATTTTTCTATTACTGATTTCTAGTTTGATTTCATTGTGGCTACAAACACTATGATTTTAGTGAAGTGTCATTTTATTTTTTACTCCGTTTGTTCTGCTTTTTACTTTTTCCAGTCTTCTCTTCTTGTGGGTTACTTGAACAGTTTTTAGAATTCCAAACTGACTTATCTATAGTGTTTGTAACTATGTTTCTTTGTACAGTTTTGGGAGTGGTTATTCTATGTATTTAATAATAGGTACATAATTGTCGATCTAACAGTGTCAGCATTTTACCAGTTCAAGTGAAGTATAGTTACCTCCACTTATGACCCCTGACCTCCCCAACACATATTTCCTCTATATACATAGTTCACACCAGAGTGTTGTAATTTTTGCTTCAATAAATGTAATTCTGAAAAAGATAACTGAAGGAAAAAGTGTAACACTTTACTGGTTCAAGTATATAAATTTTTCTTCCCTTATTTTTTAAATTAAGTTCACTGATTCCTCTGTTCTCACCAATGAATTTGCTCTTCTATTCCCATTTATTCCTTCTATTTCTTTATTGAGACTTCATATTTTCTTTTGTTCCAATATGTTTTTAACTACTCAAGTGCTTTTATGAAGCTATCTTAAAATCCTTGTTACATCATTCTAACATCTGTATTATCTTGGTTGTTGGCATGGTGGGCTGGGGGTGGCACTACCTTAGTTACTCTAGGTCAGGCGTCCTCAAACTGTGGCCCACCAAGGACATTAATCCGGCCCGCCGAGTGTTTCTGCCACTGCTGCCTGTCCTGCTTAGCAGCTGACTCGTCCTGCGGCCCACAGTCCGGCCCTCTGACGGTCTGAGGTTTAAAAAGTTTGGGGACTCCTGCTCCAAGTGTTGCTGGGTGGAAGTCCAGCTAGCCTCCTGATACCCAAGGAATGGGAGAACCTCCTTGTTACTGTTGGGAACAAATTTCTCCTTTGCAAATGCCCTAGGCCTCAACTGCCTTGATACTGCTCTCAAGTGATACTGCTTCCAGTGATACCCCACATAGTGGCTTTATTATTCCTGACTGGAGGTCTACGACCTAACTCTCCACTAGGCCTCCACTGATACCACCCTAGTGAGGGTGGAAGAGAGGGTGAGGGGAAGGGTGAATGAAAGCTAAGGATCACCTGCTGGTTTCTACTGATACCTGAGGTTAGTGAGGGTGGGTCTCCACTAGCGTTTGTTGGTGGGAAAGTGGTAGGCTGCAGCTTTTTCTATGGTATTTAATTGGAGTAAGAGCAGTTATTGTCTAAGATTTCTGTGTTGCTAGTCTATCCCTTTCCCGGTCCTCTGGCTAGAGAGAGGCTTTTCTTTTTTTTATTTTATTTTATTTTATTTTTTTGAGACAGAGCCTCAAGCTGTCCCCCTGGGTAGAGTGCCGTGGCATTACAGCTCACAGCAACCTCCAACTCCTGGGCTCAAGCGAGTCTCCTGCCTCCGCCTCCCAAGTAGCTGGGATCACAGGCGCCCGCCACAACGCCCGGCTATTTTTTGGTTGCAGCTGTCATTGTTGTTTGGCGGGTCCGGGCTGGGGATTTGAACCCGCCACCTTAGGTGTACGTGGCTGGCGCCTTAGCCGGTTGAGCTATAGGCGCCAAGCCGAGAGAGGCTTTTCTTAATTTTTGTTGTTGCTGTTGTTGTTGGGGTGTGTGTCAGTGCTCACTGTTATTTCTAGGTCGATGCCTTCTCCAGTATATAAGGTCCACACATTTTAGTTCGACTTAATAGGAGGAATGAGGAAAAGTACATCTACTCCACTTTACCCCAGAAAGTCCAATTGTACCAACTTTAATCATTTTTTTTAAAAGTCTTACCTGTAAGTAACATCAGAGCCACTTTATAAAACCACATTAACAAAAATCACACTTAGTACCTTTGAGGAGTATTTTGATTTTGTCAAAGCCAGGGTATTATGTATAGTTCAGTCTACCTTAAGTACCAAACCTGGTCTAAATGACTCTGCCATTTATAGAAATTAAATTTACCATTAGTGTAAGACTATCATTTTTAAAAAACACAGCCCAGAGATTACACCGCTAGACTCCTAAGACAGTTGCAGCTCCCCTGCACAGGTATTTACAAATTGCTTTCTGTAATGGTAAACCAGCTCTCTCTCCTCAAGGTAACCATTCTGATGGTCTAGAATTACTTGGATACTGAATATTATGACGTTACTGGCTTCAAAAATGTTGTAGGTATTAGTGATATCAAAGCTTTTACGTGTCACAGCACTTTGGTTAAATTGGGTAAATGTAAAATTTATTTACACAGAACTTCATTTTTCTTGGCTCAGACCTTGGGCCTTCGCCACTCATGTGGTAGGCGGCAGCTGCTCCACAGGCTTCTTCAATCAGTGTGATACAACATAGAGCATGTTAATTTCCACCAAAAACATTTAATTCTTAACATCTTGCTTTGAATATCTAATTAAACTCAAAATGTGAACTAATATTTTCACATAGAAGCCTAAGTATGAGATGCATGATCTACCTTATTATACTAAAGTAAGCTTGCCAGTTAACTTATAGTTAACTCTGAAGAATAAAAAGCAGATTATCTATCTCTCCTCTGACAATAATACAGAAACAACACAATTGCATCAGGAGGTCCCACAAGAGATTAGTTAACAATTTTGTTCTTGTTTCTAACATTTTTTTTTTTTTGCAGTTTTTGGCCGGCCTTCGGTATATGGGGCTGACGCCCTAC
Source organism: Otolemur garnettii (assembly GCF_000181295.1). Taxonomy (NCBI): domain Eukaryota; kingdom Metazoa; phylum Chordata; class Mammalia; order Primates; family Galagidae; genus Otolemur; species Otolemur garnettii. The sequence continues at coordinate 3,184,884 of NW_003852502.1, read as the reverse complement.
TCCTTGAGCCACAGGCGCCACCCTCTAACACTCTTTGCATGCTACATTTTTAGTAGCAAGATAGGTTCTAAATATTTGCTAAGTATTTGTTCTTTTATTTTGCATCTTTAAGACATGACTGCATTCTCAGATATTCCCCAAGTTTGAAAAGTAAGCTATTTTTTTAATGTAAAATTCATATGCTTTACTGTCTAGGAGTATCACCTATAGCCATGGTTTACTAAATACAAGGGACATGGGCCTTGTTTTGGCTTTACTGATAAACAGCTGATAGATCTTGGAAAGCGGAGCCTCCACTCAGTAAAATGAGTGGGCTGGACCACAATCTCACATCTCCATTTTTCTGTATGACCATTTTAACATTTTTCTTTTTGTCTTTAAAGTTTTGACTTAACTACTATTTTAGGTAAAGATTGTTTTCACATACATTCTGCTCACGAATCATGGTCTGTCCAAGAAAAATCCTTAGCCAACAGGCTCCTCAAATATTGCCCCCTCGCTCTGTTTATGCTTCCCCAAGGAAATGGCTGTTACATATACCGTGGCCTTCTCAGTCTATCTAGTATGACGACTCAATCTCTCTTTCAGACTTCTGACCTCTTTATCTCTTTTTGTGAGGCATTCTATGTAATTTCTTGGGCTAATTTTCTCTTCAAAAATCTAATCTGTTTTTAAAGCTGCCCAGTTTGATCTCAGTGATTTTACATTTCATTTACTCTAATATTTAGTTGGCTTTGTTTTAATATCTTACTCCCTTTTCTCTTCAGATAGGGTCTTTTGTCTCCTCTGTTTCTTATTCCTTCACTTATCTCTTTAATCAAAATGATCAATCACAGCTTAATTATTTATTTTTCAGTGGTACACATAGTAATAGTCATCTTACAATGAATGGTGTCTCTCTTTTTAATGCAGTATTTCAGAATAACCTTATCTCAAGGGTGCTAATGGTTGTTTGTTTCTTCTGTTGTCTTGTATATGGTGGGTCACTCCCACATATACTTGTTGCCTGTTTTTTGTTTAATCATTAGTTCATTTTTAGTAGGGACTGTTTTTTCTCATGATGAATTTCTATACCACAAGAGCATGTAAATTTGGATTGCAAATCCATGCATAACACAATCTTTGGAAGACTGCTCCCCTCTGACATTGTATAGAGCCACTGGAAGGAGAAACATTATTCCTTGTAGAAGGAATTATTAGGTTTTTTCTTTTCATTCAAAGTACAGTCCTTCAACAGTCCTGGTTTAGGTTTGGGTTTCAGTTCCAAATTTCTCCTTTGCAAATGCCCAAGGCCTCAACTGCATGTGCATAGTGTTAATACTTATGCCCCTAGAAATTTCTAATATTAAGGTTTATTTCTTTCTCTTCTCTTTTAGGAAAAGCCCAAAATACAAACACCTATAAGCAATGAATACATTATAGCTTATTTAAAAAACAATACATAGTCTTAGCTTCATAGTCTTAGCTTGCAAGAAACAAAGGAAAATCCCCAGATCCCCAAAACAGCCAAAACCCAAAGCACTACATCACCAGCTCTGTTTTTCCAGCAGTCTTTTTGAAGGTGAAATTCAAATTAGCTCAATTATCACACTGCTGGAATTAAAGATTTCTCTTCCCCATTTAAGATACCATGTTTCTGGGGTTTTCTGTTTGTTTTTTGAGACAGAGTCTCACTATGGCACCCTCGGTAGAGTGCTGTGGCGTCACAGCTCACAGCAAACCTCTAACCCTTGGGCTTAAGCAATTCTCTTGCCTCAGCCTCCCAAGTAGCTGGGACTACTATAGGCGCCTGCCACAACACCTGGCTATTTTTTTGTTGTTGCAGTTGTCATTGTTGTTTAGCTGGCCCGGACTGGGTTCGAACCCCTCAGCCTCGGTGCATGCGGCCAGTGCTGTAACCACTGTGCTACAGGTGCTGAGCCATGTTTCTGGCTTCTTAAGTGACAAGAAGAAAAGTCATTTAGTGATACTTACCTTTTTTAAAATCTTTTTTTGAGACAGAGTCTTACTCTGTCACACCGAGTATTGTGGTATCATAGCTCACAGCAACCTCAAACTCCTTGGCTCAAGAGATCCTCTTGCCTGAGTTTTTCTGTTTTTAATAGAGATGGGGTCTCACTCTGGCTCAGGCTGGTCTTGAAGTACTGAACTCAGGCCATCTACCTGCCTTGCCCTCTCAGAATGCTAGGATTACAGGCATGAGCCACTGCACTTAGCCAATAATATTTTATATTAATAAAATACCTCTCTTTTCAATCACTGCTAGTTAGAACATATATGTTAAGAAACAGATAATAAATTTAGATGATACCACATCAAAGTCACATGTCTTACTAAAATTCTTTTAAATTTTCACTTGAAATGATATCTGCATTATACAACCTTTTTTTTTTTGAGACAGAGTCTCACTGTCGCCCTCAGTAAAGTGCCGTAGCAACTCAAACTCCAGGGCTTAAGTGATCTCTTGCGTCAGCCTCCCAAGTAGCTGGGACTATAGGTGCCAGCCACATGCCTGACTATCTTTTCGTTGCAGTTGTCACTGTTGTTTAGCAGGCCCAGGCCAGGCTTGAACCCGCCAGCCTCAGTGTACGTGGCTGGTGCCCTACTCACTGAGCTACAGGCGCTGAGCCTGCACTGTACAACCTTTAATTTAGTGTAAAGTGGTTTCTTACTCTGTTAGTAACTTTAAGAA
>NW_003852502.1:3158623-3181871 GCF_000181295.1 Otolemur garnettii | reverse complement strand
TGGATCATGTTTACTTAGCTCTTTCTTGCCATGAATTCCATCAGAAGGATCAGGCACTGGTATCACCTAAATATACAAAATGCCACCTGACATTTCTATATAGTGCTTCAGGTTTAAAAACTGTTTTGATGTATTCTAATTTCATCTCCATAATCTTATGAAGAGTAAATATTATTCTTGTTTCCAAGATAATTGCTATTAACAAATTTATGGAATTAGTGTGGGGAAGAAAATAAATAGTAAAAAAAAGTTCAGATGGGAAAACTAAGTGCCTTGCTCTATGCTGCACAACTGGTAAGAACAGACATAACCCAATTCTTTGGAGTCTAGTTCAGAGCTGCTTCCATTTCACCACGTTATTCAACTTACATTCTCTATATAACCAAAAGGACGATGAGAACATGCATAAAAAATAAAGAAATACGCTACAGTCATAAATAATATAGCCACTGCCACACATAAGATATATAGCAAACTGACAGATGAAGGATTTTCAAAAGTACTTACCGGATATTCAAGGAGATCTACTGGCTGGCGGAAAGGCTCTGAATCTTCACATTGAAATATAAGATTTAACAATTCTTGACATTGTTTCTTCCATGCCTGAATATCATAAGACTGGGCTCTATTACGTAATCTTCTTCTAGGCTGATGGTCCTAAAATAAAAACGTTCAAATATTTTGATAAAATAGCACCAAAAGAGTAAGTTTTCTTTTTTTTTTGAGACAGAGTTTCACTAAGTCGCCTTTGGTAGAGGGCCATGGCGTCAGAGCTCACAGCAACTTCAAACTCTTGGGCTCAAGCAATTCTCTTGCTTCAGCCTTCCTTGTAGCTGGGACTAGAGAATAAAATTTTTATTTTTATTTATTTATTTTTTTTTTGAGACAGTTCAATTCTGTTGCCCAGGCTAGAGTACCATGACATCATAGCTTATAGCTTATGGCAAACCTCAAACTCCTACATTCAAGTAAGCCTCATGACTTAGCCCCAGTGTAGCACGGACTACAGATGTCCTCCCCCACACCCCCATGATGTTGGGCTAGTTTTTCTATTTTTGGTGTTGACGGGATGTCACTCTTGCTCAAGCTGGTCTCCAGCTCCTGAGCTCAGGTGATCCATCCATCTGAGCCTCTCAGAGTGCTAGGACTGCAGGTGTGAGCCACCGTGCCCTACTTTAAAAATATATTAAATGCAGTCTTACATAATTACAGTATATACAGTAACTCAAATAAAAGAAAATACCATTTACTTAAGTTCTAAGAAACATGAGGTTTGTAATTGAACCTAATTTGGAAGTAATGTTTAATCTGTCTTTAGAAATGCTAAGGGTAAAAAGTCTCTTAAAACTTTTTTTTTTTTGTAGAGACAGAGTCTCACTTTATCGCCCTCGGTAGAGTGCTATGGCACCACACAGCTCACAGCAACCTCCAACTCCCAGGCTTAGGCGATTCTTTTGCCTCAGCCTCCTGAGTAGCTGGGACTACAGGCGCTCTCCACAACTCTTAAAACATTTTAATTCATATTAAGGTACTTGCACTAAAACAAAAGTTATTACCTTCCTTCTGCGGGTAGAAGTTCCTGGCACATCAGCGTCTTTCTCTTCTTCCTTTGAGGCAAGAATTTACCAGAGTTATAAAACATTCTAGATCTCATTATACTTTACAGTTGCTTAATTGAAAAGTATTTCCTTTATACAATGGAAGACCTGTAACTAATATACATCCTTGAGTCCTTTACTGACTCATGGCTTTTACCTGAAAACTACAAAGTAAAAATTTCTTTCTACATATAGCATACCAATGTAGTATAATGAAACATAACATACCTCAGAGTCGGACAAAACTTTCTTCTTCATTGAATTGTAAAGTGGAATTATGTTATAACAAGTTTGATCCCTAAATAACAAGAAGGGAATGTTAATATATAAGATTAGAGGCATGAGTTTTTTCCTTTAGAAACCAGGTTTTAAAATACAAATGTGCTATCCCCAGTGGCTGGCTGCAAGACCGTGTGCACATGTGAGCCTGCGCCCTGCACGCTGGGAGAGCCCTGCCCTAGCCTGTGTCACTACCCAAACCCAACTCACCTCCCAGGCTTTGCTCAGTCACTGCTGCGCTTGTTCCCGTCTTCAGACTTGAGAAAGTGAATATCCCTGCCGCCTGCCTTCCCATTCTCTTTTATTGTTAAATGCACGTGTTAAACTGTCTTTATTCATCTTCTTACAACACAATACCTTTCGCAATGATGACTTTACGTGTCTGTAGTTTTGTCTATGTAAAAGCATTCCAAATGTCTATAATTTGTCCTGGCCTTTTTCCTAAGCATCTATGGTCACCTAAAATTCCACATGTCTAAATAAAACTGGCACTTCCCAGACACTCTTGTTACTTTCTATTTTCTTATTACCAGCACACCATTTTACCATCATGGAATCTTGGGTTTTCACTATTCCTGCCCTTGCCTGGTCCTATAAATTCCACCCCTAAAAATCTCCTGGCATCTATCCCTTTCTCACTTCATAAATTTAGCCCTCTCCACCTATTACGTGGTCAGCTGTAAGAGCCAATCCCCTATTCATGCTTCACGTCTTCTCCACCAATTAATATTAGATGTTACAGTCAAATTAATATATTTTCAAGGCACAGTATAAAAAACATGTTATTCTTACATCAGAATATTTTCAACAGCCCTGATCACACAGCTCATATTTTAAAAGTCAAGCTCAAGGCCCTCCACAAAGTGGTCTAACATTTACAGCATCAGATCCCTACTACAACTTCTACTCACGTACTCCCTACGTCACCCAATTTAGATAATTTAGATTACCCATATCACTTTGTGTACGTCAACTGCTTGAAATTCTGCCAAATACTCCAATTAACAAAATACAATTATCAAAATTTCAAGAAACATTTTACATTGTGAAAATTAATGTTAGCCCAAACTGGTTTTTAACAAATTATACGCATCTAATAAATGCCAAGGATTTTTTTGAGATATATACTATAAACACTTTAAATATTAATCTACATTTCAAAGGCATTTCAACAAAGTAATTAATTGAAAAAATGCATTTCACAGACTGTTCCAAATATAAAAATTTACATCTAAATGAGTGGTTCTCAACCTTCCTAATGCTGCAATGTATTTTCATTGTTAAAAAGGCGTCATGACCCACAAGTTGAGAACCACTGATCTAAAATTATTTCACTGAAAGAAATATGAATATTAAGTGATTCTACTGATTCATTTGAGAAAATACATGTGCATGCACATAAATATAAAACATAAAAGTTAAATATCTTTGTCTTCAGAGGATAATTAATGCTTAATTACTAATTCTACTGAGGAAAAGCAAAACCATAGCAACAGTAACCCTTGAACTACATGGAAAGCAAAGGATTTCTCAAAGAATAAAGTAGAGAAAGGACACAACGTCTATACTTTACTGGTTTTGTTTGGTGTTTTCTTAAGCTGAAATTATCTATATTCCTTAGAAAAAACCACTCAATAATCCCAGGAAAAGGACCCAAAGATATGCTTAGTAGTGAGACTGAGCTATATATGTTTAAAAAATAAAGAGTTTGAATAATACTCTTATTTAAAAATAAAAGCTGATAATAGCTGAGTATTTGATAACAAAATACATCGTTACTTTTTAACTGGGAAAAGTTACTCAATGTGAATAATAACATTCATACAAAACAGAGCAATCTTTTGGATAAATATGTAATTCATTTCTCTGGCTTCATTTAGAAGGCACGGTTCATTCTATGGTTATATAAAATTCCTAAGGTAAGGGAGGAAAAGTGCTTCTGACTTAATAAACGGTTTATCTTGCTGTGGGACCAATCAATGAGGAAGTAAACTGAGCTCTAAAGGACAAGAATCCTGAAAGTTCGATTCAATTTCCTGCTGGACTGCTTAAGCACTTGTTCAGAAACTTGACAGGACAGATGATATTAGACGGCAAGTTCTCAAATCAGACGGCAGCCATTTGTTTACTGTCCAACCTTAGATAAGCCTTAGTCTCCTCAATTAGAAATTCCAGATAATGGTCTCTCTCACACACAAGATTCAGTTTAGCAGACCTGTGTGTCCAACAGGTCTTCACTATTATAATTGTCCAACAGTTTAAGGAAAGTATCTTTTTAATTTTAACTATAGAATACAACTCTAATTCCATAATTAATATTAGACCAAGTGCTTCTTCTCCTTTAGACACAGATATTGTAAGTTTTCTATTTTAAGGGGAAATATTCTGTGACAAGAATGTGACATCAAGTATATAAAAATAATTGTAGTTTACATTTTATTTTACTTTTTAAAATAGTGCCATTAATGATTACAACTTTGTAATTAATTATGAAAAATAACTTACTTTATAAAATGTAGAAGAAGATCAGTCACAAATTTAGCAGATTTCACAATAGGGCTTCCAGGCTCATTAAATGTTCGTGTGTTATGCTCTATATATCGAACTTCCCACATTAGGGAAGAAACTCGCCTTTAAAAAAAATAGATATATAGAGATCTTAATGTCATATTTGAAAATACATGTATGCAATTTAAAACCAAAGATATTCTGACTTCTCTATTTTAGTCATAAATCAATCACAAAATCCACATCTTAAAATGCCATTTTCAAAAAAGCATAACCCCATCTGTGTTAGGGGAAAAAAGAGGAACATTATGTATTTGCACAGAAAATGTCTAGAATGAGCTGCACCAGGCTATTAACAGTTCCTTGTCTGGGGAAAGGGAAAGATCTACCTCCCCCCTCTCAGGGGAAGGGGGAAGTTTTAGTTTTTAATTTACGTGTTTGTCATGGGTGCCAGCATGTTTTGGTAACAAACACCCCTGACTTCTATAAAAATAAGAAAACAAATTAAATTATATTACTGGTAGTCAAATGGCATGTAAAATTAAAAGTTAAATTGATAGCCTACTTATCAGATACAGAAGCATAAAAACAGTCAGGGTAATCTTTTGCCAATAAACCTGAGAAACATTTTTCTGAACACTTGAGTGACAATATTAAAATTAATTCTGCTTTACAATTCTATTTCTGAAAGAAAAATCCGAAGAAAATTTCTGAGAATATTATTCAATAGGTGGCCTGACATAAAATAATAAAAAGTACTTAGAGGGGCGGTGCCTATGGCTCAGTGAGTAGTAGGGCACCGACCCCATGTACCGAGGGTGGCGGGTTCAAACCCAGCCCCAGCAGAACTACAACTAAAAAAAATAGCCGGACGTTGTGGCACGTGCATGTAGCCCCAGCTACTCGGGAGGCTGAGGCAAGAGAATCGCTTAAGCCCAGGAGTTGGAGGTTGCTATGAGCTGTGTGACGCCACGACACTCTACCAAGGGCAACAAAGTGAGACTCTTGTCTCAAAATAAATAAATAAATAAATAAATAAAAAATAAAAAAATAAAAGGGCGGAGCCTGTGGCTCAAAGGAGTAGGGCGCAGGCCCCATATGCTGGAGGTGGTGGGTTCAAACCCAGCCCCAGCCAAAAAAAAAAAAAAATAGATATAACTTAAAAAAAAAAAGCACTTAGAAAATCTGATTTGTAAACAGAAATACAATTCTATGGAACAGAAAAACATAATTGTGGATATAAAGGCATAAAAAAAACCTGTACATTTCCAACAGATTTATAAGCTTACTCTAATAACAGAACCAAAGACATCTTCAGTGTATCACATAGAAAACTGTATAAAGGCATTATACTAATATCAGGACAAGGGGATGGTAATAATTTTTATCAAGAGACTGAACTAGAAGAATTAGAGAAGAATAACACAAACTCAGGTCTAAAAACAATGAATAAAGGAAGAAGCAAAACAGTTTTAAGTGGTGAAATAGCATATGAAGGCATCACTGTATGATATAAGAACATAACTGAGGTTTTATAACTGAGTTTAAGTACTAAGTTTTAAACACAATTTAAGTACTATGTTCCAAAAGTCTCTTTTTCCCTGAATTGATTAGATAGCTATGTCAATGCCCAAGAAGCCTATTTAAAATACATTGCATCTTTATGTTTCCTGACCACCAATAAACTTACAACCTGATAAGCCCATCACACGTTGACAATGCACATTAGTGCAGCCTAACGAAACGTGCTCAGGTGGGCAAGATCAGCAGTCAACACAGTACAAAGGGTGACCAGCCGGAGGCCTGCAGGCTGCATGCTTATTTTGTGAGGACATTTTTGTTTATCTGTGGTGTCAGGTATCATGAAAAAGATACACAGACCACTTTTTCACTAATCAACTTTCATTAGTATCTGAATATTTAATGTGTGGCCCAAGATAACCCTCGCTCCTCTAGTGTGCAGCAGAGGAAACAGAAGGTTGGACACCCCGGCTAGAGTAGGCGTTCACCCTTCCAGCTGCGTGTTCAACTGGCAGCTGTGGTTCACTCATGCTGCCCAGCATCACTTGCCTGGGAAAAAATTCAAAATACAGCTTCTTTTTTTTTTTTTTTGAGACAGAGTCTCAAGCTAGCTGTTGCCCTGGGTAGAGTGCCATAGCATCACAGCTCACAGTAACCTCAAACTCTTGGGCTAAACAATTCTCTGGCCTCAGCCTCCCAAATAGCTGGGACCATAGGCGCCAGCCACAACACCCTGTTATTATTTTTTTAATTAAATCATCACTGTGTACATTAATGCAGTCGTTGGGTACAATGTGCTGGTTCTACATACAATCTGAAATATTTTCATCGAACTGGCTAACATAGCCTTCATGGCATTCTCTTAGTTACTGTGTTAAGACATTTATATTCTACGTTTAGCACGTTTCACTTGGGTAAAACTTACAAGGGTATTGTAAGACGCGTTGTAGGTGTGGTCCCACCAATTACCCTCCCTCACCCTGCTATTTTTTTGTTGTAGTTGTCATTGTTCTTTAGCTGGCCCAAGCTGGATTCAAACCTGTCAGCTCCAGTGTATGTGACTGGGCGCCTAGCCCAGAGTATGGTTTCTCATGTTGCTTATCCCTTCTGCACCACAGTAAAGACAAAATCTTAATTGAACCAGTTCAGTGACTGTTCCTATAAAACACCTTCACGGTTACCACGAACAGCACGTGTCTATGAAATATCTATAAAAATATTGGGAGATGCCAGTTTATCCTTCTAGTTATATAGACCAACACCTCACATATATAAACAATTCTTTCTCTTCTTCCCACCCTCCCGTATCTTGTCTGTGACTACAATTAACTTCTGTCTTTGGCAATGTAGAGGTCTAAAGAGAAAAGGGAATATAGTTAAGAATTTCTTCTGTATTTTCCTCTTACACTTTTAACACATGGTATTGAAAAAGACTTAAAGCATGCTTTGAGGGCTGGGGAGGCATCTATCAGAAGGGACTTCTTTCTACACTTCTGACAAATATCAACAAAGCAACAACAGCACACCTAAGATCAGAAGAATCTCAGAACCTAAAGTCTTAATACTTTATTTTCTTTATAGCAGTGGTCCTCAGTCAGGGATGATTCTATTCCCAGGACACATTTGGCAATGGCTAAATACATTCTTGGTTTTTACAACCAGGGGGCTGGGCTACTACTGGCCATCTAGTGCGTAGAGAGAATTTTCCAGCCCCAAATGTCAATAATGCTGCTAATACTACTGCTGAGCTACCCTGGGTTAGTCAATAAGGAGCAACAAAAGGTGTACTCCTGGGCTCAAGAGAGTTTCCTGCCTCAGCCTCCCAAGTAGCTGGGACCACAGACACCTGCCACAACGCCCAGCTATTTTTTTGGTTGCAGCCGTCATTGTTGTTTGGTGGGCCCAGGCTGGATTCGAACCCGCCACCTTAGGTATATGTGGCTGGCGCCTTAGCCACTTGAGCTACAAGTGCAGAGCCAACAGACAGTGTTTTTAATGCCAGCTACATAATAAAAAGAACTAAAGGTACATTTTATATAGAAAAAATGTTGGAGTATAGAATATAAATAAAACCTATGTTAAAATAAAAAATAATGGAAAGAATCATGGGAATATTTGTTTGTTTTTTGAGACAGTGCCTCAAGCTGTCACCCTGGGCAGAATGCCGTGGCATCCATCACAGCTCACAGCAACCTTGAACTCCTGGACTTAAGCGATTCTCTTGCCTCTGCCTCCCAAGTAGCTGGGACTACAGGTGCCTGCCACAGTGCCCAGCTATTTTTTTGTTGTAGTTATCACTGTTGTTTTGCAGGCCCAAGCTGGATTCAAACTTGCCAGCTCTGGTGTATATGGCTGGCACCTTAGCTGCTTGAGCTACAGGGGCTGAACCAGAATCATGGTAATATAATACTGGTCACAAAAAGAAAGTTTTTTGGAAATTATGTCTGGATTGTTTAACTCATCTGTTTCACAATACAACTATGAAAAATTGTCTGAATCTTTCCTAATGTCATTTTTCATAGGTATGGTTAAGCTGAATATAAGCAAAATAAATGAAATACACAATTTTGCTATTATTTCAGAAAAATCCATGAAGAAATGTATTTTAACATTATCTAAGAGATAATCAAATACTCTAGCTTGCCTTATAAAACACGAGGACAGTGAACATCAAATCCTATCAGCATCTAGGGAAAACTGTATCCAGGAATTTTATTCCAAGGGAAGTCTACAGATCAACAGCATCAACATTACCTGTACTAGAAACTTGCTAGCAATGCAGGATTTCAGGTCCTACTCAAAACCTACTGGATCCTATTCTACACATTAACACACTCCCCAGCTGCTTCCCATGTGCACTTGTGTACACCTGAAGTTGAGAAACACTGCCGCAGAAGATCAGTCAATGGGTGAAAGGACCACCCAGCTCCCTTCTGGTCATAGGTACATCAGATGGTTCTAACCTGTAAAACCTGTTCTCCAGTCTCTGTTTAATTGTACTCAGGTCCGTTGGATACGCTACCACAGTGCAATACATGGGGTAGGCCTGCAGGTCCACTGGGGCCACAAACGCTGAGGCAATATCTAAAAATGAATAAATATATGTATGAATTTATTTTTATATGCCTAAAATAACTCAAGGATAATTCTGCTTGAATTTAGACTTTAAAAAGTCCTAATCTACATAACATTAGTCTGCCACTGTCTTTTCAAAGAAAAATATATACAATTTAGCTGACGTGAGGAGCCTCATTTTTTATTATGTCTACATTTACACTGCAGAATTCTAGGAATATTTCTTATTCACAGATCCACCAGGAGAAAGCAATGGCGGATACTCTATCAACACGACCTACTGAGCACACACGCACTTCTGTAATGATGGCTGGCACCCATTACCATGGTTTTCACACAGCCATTTTGTTATTGACACACTGTTGCTGAAATGTTAACACCTTTGCTAGACTTACCATCTCAACTTCACATTGTTTTGTGATGTATCAGGCAAGCAGAGAGGAGAAAACAGATCCAGAAATTTTTTTGACTGTATGTCACTGATCTAACGGTACACAGGAAACTGTTGGAGCAAAAACTAGAATCTATTTAAGATCAGTCCCAATTTCTTTGCTTAATCACATACAAAACTACTTCGTATCGCAAACTACTATTATTTAGATGGTATTTTAGAGGTATTTTCAGAAAGCATGGTCATTTTCTAAGACTTCAGGTCTGAACACCCTCAAGCTGGGCCTCCTTTAGCTCTTCCTACTGAGCTAACTCCTCCTCAGACTCTGAGAAGCTGACTCCTCATTGACAGTGGGGCTGCTAGAAACTGCAACAGCAGCCTGGAGTGACTTCTTACGCCCAGAGTTCAGGTACAGAGTTTTGCGGCCACTGGTTTTATTCTTTTTTTTTCAAATGAAGCAAAACAGTTCACATATCCTTTCCTCTTGTGTATGTGCATACAAAGTTGGGGAAATTGGTCTAATTATCTATATAATTGTAATTCAGCATTCAACCCCCCTCCTCTAATTCATATCATGTCAGCTTGCGTAAGTCAGTGTTTTTCAAACTGAATTGTGGAGGACCTAGGTTTTTCAGAGATACCCACTCACTTGCTCTGAAATTCAGCTCTAGTATTAGCTCACTTGTCATTGTTTTATTGAAATTCTCTATCTAAATACCTCCTTGAAAAAAAAGATACCAGGTTTTAAAAAAATTTGAAAACCACTGACTAAGGCCATTTGGGAGGGGAGGACTTTGAATAATGGTATTTTTCTTTTATTTTGCTTTCTGCCAGCTTTTTCCTTATTCATGCATTATTATTTACCTAATGTCATCAACTGGTTTATGCCAGCAACAATTCTTTCACATTCTTCATCCCTGGGATTGGTACCCCATTCTCCATCAAGAGGTTTATAGATTAATGATCTACATTCAACATCAGTTAAAGGAACACTGGTACCTAGTTCTTCAGGAAATACAGCTGAAATACACAGAAAAGCAGACCCGTGAAAACGTAAGCTAACTTGTTAATGTTTAGGTTACCTTTAGAAAGCAGAATTGTCACAAAATTGTATTTTGTAAAGATACGATAAATAGTCATTATTTTCACAAAGAAAAGTATATTTCAAGGGTCAATAAAATTTAAATTCTTCAAAGCCATTAAATTTACAAATAATTCTCCAGATGATCAAAATTACTGATATCTAAAAACCTTGCTCTATAATCAAGTTGTAAGAGAAATAATTTATATAAAATGATGTATATTTCCAAGTTTTCTGAATATTTCATAAATGAACTGCAGTATTTATTTTCATAAAACACACTCAAGGTAAAAGTTGACTAAAGTTGTATTTTTCAGGAATACTTAATTCAAAGCCTCAATTTCTGAATGTAGAAACAGAGAAAATTTTGAATACTGACAAATGATTCCTAAGCTTGTTGCTTTAAAATGGTGAAGGACACGCTTTCTGCATGCCTGAATCGTTAACATTTTACCTATGAGAATCATTAGAAAGTGGTTGTAACACAAAACCTCTTAACGTGCTAGGTAATTTTTCCTTTGGACTATACTTAGAGAAACACTGGGCAGTATGCCACTGTATGCATCAAAATTCTTCCTTCTTACTGAATATAATTAACTACATGGGTACACACCAATGCATACAGAAAAACAAAAATCCATACTCCTCAGATATATTTAGGTAGGAAACAAAATACGAAGTTAGTATTACCCATTCATTTATAAAAAAAATACCACGCATTACTTATTTTCTTATTTTCTCTCACATTCATAATAATCCAAATGACTTCAAATTCCAATTTTCACAAAGGGGAGAAACAAAACCAGAAGATAAGCCATGCAATACACTTACACGTGGATTAAGGTATTTTGTACTTTTAAATAGCGAGAGTCCAGCAGTGAGATGAAAAAATACATTTGGCATTAAATTTTCAAAGTGGTAATTTCTGTGAAGAACTAAACTTAGCTTATTAGTATGACCATTTTCTCATTCCTAAGGTCTACCAGACTGGGCTTCCTTTCTGCATCAGTTATCTTTTCTCTAACTTTTTAGATTACAATAAATACTGAGCAACTTAATTTATAAAAATCTTTATTTTATCTGCTAGCAAAAGTAACATTTTTAAAATCAAATAATGTAGAATAACATAAAAAATAGTTTATTATAAAGTCTTTATAATCCTACCCTTTATACAATGACCATTATTAATAACCTGGAATATATTTTTTGAATCCTTTTTAGGTTCATCCAATTGTGTATGTATATTATAGATTTTATGAATTGAAACAAAAATGGGAAATGAGGTAGAAAGAAAATGTAACCTCCAGGCATCAGACACACTGACTTTTTAGTACCAGAAAATGTCATAATCACTGGCGAGGGCTAAATTTCTAAATCCTGAGTGTGTCAGACCACATACAACCAAGATGATGGTCATCATTACTATTATTATGACTACTTCACTGAGCTCTTACAAGGGTCAGACTCTGTAATAAGCACTGTAGCCACCTGTCACTGAACCCTCAAAGCAGCCCTATCTAAAAGGTTTAGGCAATTTCAAAGGCCGAGTCCTAAAAATCCGAAGTTGTGAGACTTTATGGAACTTGCCAAGATCACATAGAAAATGACAGGGCCAAGCTAGGAATCTCACTCAATAACGAGACCGCTTAACTACTGTATCCTAAGTATTCTGCTAAAGTTACAGAAATGTCTTTGCCCCTCAAATGCACTTTGTAGGGGTGAACAATAAAACACTTTTGTATTTTGCTGTAATAATTAATTTCAGTGTTCCTTGTTAGACACTAAATTCCAAATGGGCAAGGATCACATCTATCTTGTTCACTGCTGAGTCTCCCATATCTCCAGGGTTGGTAGTAAGTGTACAATAAATATTTGTTAAATGAATATTTTCTATTTGATCCTCACAACAATCCTATGTGGCAGTAGGCTGCAAATAAAAGTTCTTATTTAAGAAAGTATTCCATAATACAGACCAAAAAAAGCCTAACACACACTTACCATTATTAGGTATAAGCTCCATGTCCCAAGGACTCATTTTTTCTGTATCTCCATTGTCCCAGCTTAAAGGAAGAAAAATCCTTACATTAAAAAATCTAAATAGTGCATACCAATTTATAGAAAATCAATAATAAAAATACTTGCTTCAGTGTTTTAAAGATGTATCTTTACCCCTTTATTAGCAGATGGGGAAGAATGTAAAGCACATCCGGCTGAACTAAACGTAACGTTGCTTACCAAACGTTGTAGCACTGAAACAGACTATCAGGGTACTCAGGTTGAAGAGGCTCCTGACTTTCGATTGTTCCAAACCACCAGGCATCATCTATGACTGACCTGAAACGGTCACCTGGACAAGAACAAAAGCCATTATCTGAAACATACTGCTGCTGTTTGTACTGCTTTTCCTAAGGTAAACCTTGAAGATATGTAAACTGCCTATATGATTTCAGAAGACGCATAAAAAGTGACTCACACATTCCAAAAATAAATAAGTAAAATCAGCAATACTGACAGGAAAAAAAGTACGCAAGCAAATTTAAGGTGTGACTTACCAGTTTCTAATCCTATTTCTTAGATTTCATTAGGTATAGAGAAATTTACTTTGGTCTTAAGCATTTTTACCAACCTAGTATTTTAAATTCATTATTAGGACTCTGTAAAACTTTTCACTCAAATAAAAGTATAAATTAGGTTAAGTTCTGCTCCACAAATACTTATAGTATGTCTTCCTTCCTTCCTTCCTTACTTACTTACAGGTTAAGTGTCGCCAACCAACAACCAAGATTCCAGCATAAAAACAAAAATGACACAAAAACTCCAACTTGCCTTCCTTAATCTGAAAAGCCCCTTAAATTGTAACACAGAATCACTCACTTCCCTTTCCTATAAGAGCAAACAAAAAAGAAACAAAAATAAAAGCTAATCTTCTTAAAACAAAGACTACTCCTGACGTCAGTTCCACGTCCAACTGCTACAATAATACTTGAAATGCTTTTCGCAAAGACACAAGTAAACTACAGATGCTATAGTCTTTTCTCATCTAAAACTTCTCAGCTACCCTCCACCCCGTGTCATTTGAAATCTTAAGACACTTCTTTTGTGAATGTCTTCCCCAGCCTTGGCTTTCATAGTACTTAGCCTAGTTTTCTCCTGCTAACACAGGCTGGAGTCTGAGAGACGTGGGTTCAAATGACACACCTGTGTGACTAGGAACACACTAATCAGCTATTTTTGAACTTCGCTTTCCCCATCTATAAGAAAGAAATGGTAATGTCTACTTCATGCAGTTTTTAAATAATTCCTCTTATTAAGGTACTCTTTACATTTAACACAGTCAAGGAAAATCAATCAAGCTAGCAACCACTTTGAATCAGTTCTTTTTATTTTGTCTGAATCAGTTTAATTTCCAAACTTATATTTGTTCTCTTTTTAACAGAAAGGATTTAAAAATTCATGAAGACATACAGTGTCAAATGAATTAAAAATTATAAAAACAAGGTAAAAGAAATATGATACAAAATTAGAGTCAGGAGTAAGTTAACAGAACATAATTGCATGTTGTTGAAAGTTCTATTACTAGATTAAGAGTCTCTGAGTTGCTCCTCAGATGAGTATTATTGACAATGAGCTTTGAGCTAGTGCACGTATGATTTAATAAAGCGCACTCTTGACACCACAACTTCTTAGTAATCATGAGTTGCATGAACCAGTTGCTTATGTCCCTACACACACTCCTCATTATACTAAAAAGGAAGAACTGGATACTGTGGGCCTAACCACAGGGAGCAGTGTTTGTAGAATGGTAACCATGAAGTTAGGCCTTAAAACCTTTCTCACGACAGGGTGAAGTAAAAATTATTATTAATGTATTTTAATGGCAGTCTGTGGGTAGATACATTTATATCAGATATATAAGACTAATTTATATCAGATATAAAAGATTAATTTAGATGTTAGCTTTAGAAGAAATATTTATCTATAAATATACAAAAAATCGTAAGCGCCAAATGAGAAAATTATGATGTTAATTAATTTGAAAAATCCCTTTGATTTGTCTATGCTTGCTGAATTTCTTTGTGTTGGTTAAGCTCACTTCTGTAATATTCCTGGATTCTGATCTCTCATACTTGTCCTGCAAATTTACTGGCAGAGACATGTCCTTAAAAAAAATAAAATTTACCTTATCAAGGTAATAATTTAAAATTTACCCTGTCAAGGTGAATAATTAAAAAAAATCAAAGTACCAAAGGCTTATAACCGAAACGAAGAAAAAGGTTTTCATCTTTTTGACTTTACTTACAGAAAAAGAGTATTACCTATCTCTTCACTCATCAATTTCTGACATTAAGTATTACGGCTGACCCTTCAATACCATGGGTTTGAACTGGCTAAGTCCACTTACATGAAGATGTTTTTCCATAAATACAGCTGCCTTTCTAGAGCCATAGGCTCTACATCAGCAACCAAATGCAGACTGAAAATAGTGTTGAGCTGGGCATGGTGGCACATGTCTGTAATCCTAGCACTCTGGGAGGCCAAGGCCAGTGAATTGCTTGAACTCAGGAGTTCAAGACCAGCCTGAATAAGAGTGAGACCCCATCTCTACTAAAAATATAGAAAAACTGAGGCAAGAGGCTTGCTTCAGCCCAAGAGTTTGAGGTTGCTGTGAACTATGGAGCCATGGCACTCTACCAAGGGCAACAGCTTGAGACTCTGTAACAACAACAACAAAGAAAATACAGCGTTGGTGGGATGTGAAACCCATATACAAGAAAGAGAGGGGCAACTTTGCCCATCAGGGCTCTACAGAGCCCACTATGGGTCTGGAGTATGCAAGAGATTTGGAATCTGAGGGGGAATCCTGGACTCAACCCCCATGGATCCAGAGGGACCGCTGTAATCTCATTACATGCATTATACAGGGTGGCTATAAAGTTTGTGTGCAATTTAATTTCTGTATTAAATCTCTACTCAGTTTTTACTATTACTATGCAAATATTGCTTGGTACTAAGCAAAATAACATGCAATTCCTTTCTTACATGATTTTGTATTTCCTGGCCAGCCGTCCACAGATTTTATCTATTACATTTGGTAACTATCGTAAGATTATTTATAGCTTTTTACATTTAACTGTTTTACTTTGGGAATTAAATTTTTATATGAATATATTAATAACAAATAGTTTTATGCTTTTCACTACATTAACATAACGCAAGATGTAAAAGGTATTGGCTAAAACTGCAAAGAGAAAATCTAATAACCCTTCAAGCTCACAGAAGTTGTAATCTTCACCTCTTCCCCCTTCCATTTTTCATGTTGTCCTAACCCCACTTACTCATAACCAAAGCGATTTAAGTAACATAGCTTTGGCGCTACACTTAGATGTGAACATGAGCAATTATTTTGTGTTTCCCTATTTCATCTTTCCACTTCCATTCTATAGCTCAAGATATAAAAAACACTCTTCAATTTCCCATAGACTGAAACTTGTTAGCTACTTTATAAGTTCCACTCTTTTTTTCTTGATGAGTACTTTCGAGACTTCACAGACAGCCACCATTCCTACATTTCTGTTCACTGTTAACCTGTGAAACACATTTCCAAACTTCAAGGAAACTAAGATTCATAGCACGTAAATCTTCTCAAAAACCTCCCATGACTATAATTTTGATAACTTGCATTTTCCTAGTTTCTCTTTACAAAGCACATAAATTTCTCAGTTTACCAAGGCCAATCAAGAGAAGACAAATCACCCTGCCAATGTCTTCAATGAGGAAGAGTGAGACTGGTACTTAAGTATCAACAGATGTGCTTTTTCAAACCACATATGCCATATGTGTATACCACACTGCATTCCAGGATGACAAACACTGGCCCTGTTTAAAATTTTTAAGAGAAGTTCTAATGAACAGCACATCCAGCTATATATAAATTTTTTTTTTTTGCAGTTTTTGGCCGGGGCTGGGTTTGAACCTGCCACTGCCAGCATATGAGACCGGTGCCCTACTCCTTGAGCCACGGGTGCTGTCCCACCTGTATATAAATTAATGTGCCTTAAATGACTGAGAAGTTTTAGAGTTTCTTTGAGACCTGTTTACAACATTAATTTTAAAGATTATAAGGTTAACTAATCAAAGAAAAATGTCAGTCCAGCTTTAGTCCTAGTCTAAACTTATACATTTTGTGAAGGTTTCTTATAGCTTTGTACTTGATTTTTGTTACTAATATATTCGATAAAAATTTAATGCACCACATAAAACAGCTAAATGTAGAAGTTATAAATAATCTTATGATAGTTACCAAATGTAACAGATAAAATCTGTGGACTGCCAGCATCAACCAAATTGAAGTGTTTTCATTCTTAAAACTTAAAACATATCTTGACACAGCACCTTACTTTGCTACTGACATTTCTACAAACATGAAGATTCCTCTGATTATCTTTTTCTAAATTATGAAAAACAGTTAACTGCTTATCAAGAAAAAAACATTTTAAACACCTATGGCTTCTAAATAAATTACCCACCTATATTCCACCGCCTATATTTTGCGTCGTCAAATTGTTGTCTCAAGACTAGGAAATCTATAACGTCAGGCATATCATGGTATCTAATTATAAATAAAAACAAACTGATTAGGTCACATACCTAAAAATATCTAAAAGGTGTTCACATTTATCTGAATCTTGAAAAATAATCTACAATACTAAGAAACCATTGCCTCTTTCAACAGTCCTTACTTCATAGTGAATGATCCACCAGTCAGTTTACCAGTATCAGGATCTAGAAAAGCAAGTTTAAGGCAGCACAGGGTAGGCAATCCCACTTCATACTTTATGCCAACTATTTTCATAAGTTCTTGTTCCTGAGAAAGATAAAGAAAATTTAAAAACCACCTTTACAAAATAAACCACAAAACAGATGACTAAATATATATGAGAAAACATTTCTTGGTTTTAATCTTGATCTGGATGGTGACAACTATGTGTATGCAAAATTCACTGTGCTCTGAACTTAAGATTTATGCACTTTATTGCATGCAAGTTATACTGTAATTTAAAAAAGCAAAAAGAAAAATCAGAAATATTTTGCTGAAGTAAGAGTTTTCCAACACAGGTCCAAATGTAATTTTACTGTTCTGACACATGCAGAAATACTCACTGAATTAACAAATATGAACTTTACCTAGATATTAACGTTACCTAATTTTCACTATTTATTAAATTTTGTACCCCATCTGTAAACTGTATTAGAATATAAACATTCACTCAATCTTATATTTCTTTGACTAAAAATTAAACACTTGTACCCTCTGACACTGCTTCAGTTAAGCACAGCATCCTCAGGATATAGTGTCTAACAGTGAAAACAGTAACTCTCTAATCCATTACTGCATCTTTCAGGCTATTAAATAATGTATCAATGCCATACCCGTAGTTCCATCTTATGCCAAGGTTGTTTTTTGGGGTTGATACTATAAATTTTATTTTTTCGGGCCATTTCAACATAGGCTTCATGTCCTTGTCGGAAATAATAAACCTAAAAAGTAAATAAAATCACAATTTAAAAGCCTGGATGTGTTCCCTTTAACCCACGATGCTAGGTATCCTTTAGAACTTCAAGGAGAAAATCCAATGCCCTTTGAGCTCATAGAAATTCTAACACTGATTTTTCCCTTCCCTTCCTCAAGTTGTCCTAACATCACTTAAGCACAAAGTGTTCTACAGAACATTACTTCAGGTATATACTTAAAACTTAGTATACAAATGAACATCTCTGAGTAAACAGCTATATTCTGGTTTGCCCACTTTATTATTGGGTTCACAGTAAGTCTATGTTGCATAACGAAGACAACTACTGTAACTCCAGAGTCATCAGTTTACTGTTCACCTACGTTCCTTCTTACATGTTTTGCTTTGTATATATACAGGGAAGTTTAAAACGAAAAACATATTTTCACATATATATTCTTACTTGACCTTTATGCAAATTCTAAAAAGCCAGCACTGCATCTGTATTTATTTTCACTTCTTGAGATTAAATTTAAGTGACTCCTGACTAGTACAACTAGTACTTGACCACAGTAGTCTGACACCAAATAAATTCTTACCTTTACTAAAAAAAAAAAAAAGACAAAAAACAAAAACAAAAAAAACCCCAAAGACTTGCTACAAAATGCTATGAAGATCTTAGTAATTAACATTTTGGGATAGCTACTGTCCTATATACTTTCATTCTATTCATTAATATAAGGACCTATCTGTTCAAGCACCAGCAACTAAAAAGACAACTTAAACACTTTGAAAGAAAATCATTCAACAAGAAATTATAAACCCTCTGTCCATCTTGAAATAATACATTAAGTTAGTCTCATCTTAATGCTGCAGGGTCTGTCCCTGCACCACACTAACAGCGCTCTGTGCTCATCAAGTCTTTGGAGGCAAGTGCGGCCTCCACGGGAATTCTTTCAGACTGTCACTCTAGTATTAAAGTTTTTTTCTTTTTTTTAACCATCAATTACCACTTTGTAAAGTCTCTAACACCGAATTCATTGCAAAATTTGTGTATAAAATAAGGAGCCATGGACCTTAAGGGATTGAGAAATTTTATCTAAGTTCTCACATTTCATTCTAAATTCATAAGCACATGTTCTAAAATAGTGGTGCCATTTTTTATTTTCTTGAAAATGAAGTATTATTTCTCACTCTAAGATTACAGACTTTTTAAAGAGCTAACAATAACACTGGGTAATTGAAATACTTTAACACACTTTTGAAATAAAATGAAAATATAATGCTAAATTTTATTTTTCCTTTAACATGCTGCATACTAAACATTAATAAGAAAAATGAATATATTTTAACTTAGAAAAAGAAAACTGCCAATGAATCCTCTTATTTAAAAAAAACACAACAGGTTCTAAAATGCCAACAAAATTTTCACATGTAGAATGAGATACTTCTTTGAAAATGCTATAATTTTCTAGAGTTCTATTTCATGAGATAGAAAAAATGAGTAAAAAAGTTATTTGAAGAAAACCCACAATGGGGTAATTTAAAAGTACCTCATCACCCATCTGTGGCACAAATGGACATCTTCGGGGAAGGGTATCTGTAATCCAAGTCGAAGGCAACCATTCTTCCAATGTCAAACCGTTTTCAGTCAGTTCTCCCACAGCCAATCTCTAAGAAAGTTTACAACAGTGTAATATTATCATTAATCATTCGTCCACCAATCTACCATTTAAAATCACTGTAGAGGTAGTTTAAAAAAATAAAGGAGAAAGAGGACCTTTATACAAAAAACATATACAGTTGGCCCTCTGCATACATGGATTCAAACAACTGTGGACTGAAAATATTTGGAAAAATAAAAGTCTACCTATTTCCAAAATGCAGAACATTGAATTTGCTGCACACTGAGTTAATTATACTGAGTGCACACAAATGAAATGAGTGGGGGCACTGGGTTAGGTATTGTAAATAATCTAGAGATGGTTTGAAGTATATGGGAGGATCTCAAAATTTCTATGTTGGAGGCCTAACTCCCAAACAGACTCTATTTTGGCCTTTAAGAAGGTGATAAAGGTTAAATGTGGAATGTGAGAAAGACAGCCATCTATCTGCCAGGAAGAGAGCCTTCACCAGAAACTAAACCCAGCCAGACATTGGTTTTGGACTTTCTAGCATGCAGAACTGTGAGAAAATAAACTTCTGTAGTTTAAGGTCCCCCCAAAAAGGCATATGAGAAGATGTGGTAGGTTATATGCAAATACTATGCCATTTTATATATAAAGAGCTGCGTGGGCATCTGTGGATTTTGGATTTATGGGGTCACAGAACCAATCTTCCACAGAGAGGAAGGATGGCTATATTCTTTAAGCATTAACAACCTTACTGTGCGCATCAGTGTAAATCTCTCCAAATTTCCAGATAAAAAGATAACTAGATAACAAGATTAAAAGTCCACAGACAACAGTCACAACAAGGTATCCACATAAACCTCAAAATACAAACTGTGTATTCTTTCCTTCCAAAATACTATCAGTTCTATAAACATTCCATAAAACAAACCAAGACATACTTGCATTTTTAAAAATCTTCATCATACAGTATTAAAACTAAACGAAATACTTGCATATAGGTTGAGTAGTATCATATATAGAAGGCTAATTATTTCTGTGATCTGGACATTGTATTTCTAAGTAGCCTGAGAATGCTTCTCTTCCTTTCTTAAAAGTAGCCATTTCACACTCTTGGCACATGTTAAGTATCTTAAAAATAAAAATTCAGAATTTTTTCCCTAATAAAATGTTGTCAGGCCTTACTTTTAATTCTCATGGATGAAGAAACAACTATGCCTCTGAGAAAGTATTTTAACTTTAGTGGTCACCCACAAGTAGCCAAAATAGTCTTGATACTATTATCTTAAACTTAAGAAAAAGGAGCTTTTTTGAAACCTTGTATTTTTATTATTATTATTATTTTTTTTGCAGTTTTTGGCCAGGGCCTGGGTTTGAACCCACCACCTCCAGCATATGGGGCTGGCACCCTACTCCTTTGAGCCACAGGTGCTGCCAAATAAACCTAGTATTTTTATAAGTAAAGACACTTCATGCAGCAAAGTGTTTGGTTATATGCTGAGACTTCTAAATTTTATTCTGTTGTGCTTTTTAAAAAGAAGGTACTGTAGTACAAGTTCACTAAAAGGAGCAATGCCATAATGTGATATGAACACTGTTTGCCAGTTCCTGCTCTAACGACTAGACCCTACGGAGAAAAAGGCAGGCAGGAGCAGGAAGCCCGATGGGAAGCTACCACCCAGTAATCTAAGTCAGAGTCCGTGGTGCCCCATACCAACATGACAGTGCAGAAATAGTAAGAACAGTCAAGTGCTGACTAGACTTAGAAGACAGAGACATTAGATAATCCACCAGATGATTTTCTAATGGACTGAATGTGGAATATGAGAGGAAAAAAAATAAAAATAATTCCAAGATTTCCAATAAAAACAACTACAAGACAGAGCTGACATCCTGAGATGAAGAGGGCTAGAGTGCAGCAACTCTTGAGAGGCAAGCCTGGGAAGGAGTTTTGTATGTGTTAGATCTGACAGAAAAAGAAAGATGAGCTTCACTAGGTATCTGACCCAGTTACCACGGAGCCACTGCGTTCCACGGAGTCTATCTCAAAGGGAGACGCCCAGCCCAGGCATTTTCATTGTGTTTTACTCAGAGCAGCTCTGACTTTATCAGATTTATATATTGAGGATATGAGTACAACTTTGTTTGAAAAAGCTTTCCTTTGACAAATAAAAACGGAAAAAAAGATGGTGAAGTTTGAAAATCATAACTGGTGGCCTCCATGTGGACTATTAATTGCATTATACAAGTATTTCTCCCCATAAGGAAAATTATCTCTGTCTCCTGGCATCGCTAATAACTCTTACATGAAAACAGGTAGTAGTACATTAAATAGGAATAATTATAACTGAAAGACACTGGACTGTCAAAAATCATTATAAGGACAATAATTCTTGGGAAACCTAGAATTTTTTATTAAAGCACCTTTCTGACACTTAGTACTTAATAACCATTAATGAGTTAAAATGCACTGACTATTCCTCAAAATTTCCAGCTTCATAATTCAAGACTTTTTCATTTTAGAATTATAGATAATTGATTTCCCTTTCTTTTGTACCCCTGGGAATGCTAGGCCAAGCCTGAATCCTACTTCTGCTAGGAATCCTTACCTGTAATCATAATTTCTGAGTTATTACCTCTAAAAATAATTTAGCCATCATATTAAATATATTAGATAATGTGGCATTTCCTCCATTTTTATCTTGAAGCATTTAGGCATCTGTTAATTACACATCATTTTTACAATGAGTACCATGTCTTACACTTCTTTTTATCTACTGTATTACTTTACGCATTGTAGGCACTTAATAACTATCTACTGACATGGTTTCCAGAGCTCTTAATAGCATAAGGACATTATGTAAGACATCATCTGAGAGGATTTCACTGCATCTCTGTAGAATTCTATCTTTTTAAATAAGCATTTTCTGTATCTGCCTTATTGCTTTTTGCTAATTTTAAAAAAGACTCAGAAAATGTTTTCATTTTTTCCGGTATGTGGTAACATAAATCACTAATGATCTCTCAATTGCTAATTCTACAACTCTTGCATAAGAAGAAAAAAATACTTTTGTGCTTATTTGAGATAACCAGAGGACTAGGGTCTCATTCTGTTGCCTGAGCTACAGTACAGTAGCATCATCACAGCTCATTGCAACCTCAAACTCCTGGGCACATGTGAGCCTCCTGCTTCAGCCTCTCAAGTAGCTGGGACTAGAGGCACATGCCATCACACACAGCTAATTTATACATTTTTTTTTTTTTTTGTCGGTGGAATCTTGCTGTATTGCCCAGGCTGGTCTCCCAATTCCTGGTCTCAAGTGATCCTCTTACTTGGGCTTCCTGGAGTGTTATAATTACAGGTATAAATCACCACATTTTAGATCCACTGGTAGGCACTGAACAAAATTCAAACTGAAGGAAATGATCTACAATACCCTAACCTTATTATATTTAAGATGCCCCACACTACATCTACTGAATAATCCTATCCTGATACTTTGTCATAGTAAAATAGTGAAATTAAAACACACCAAATACTAACAATGGATCTATATGAGGTACTCTATGGACACCACAGTGTTAGTTTACAACTATCAACTCCCGGGGACCAGACAAAGTAAACTATACCGCTGGGACAAAAGATCACATCC
>NW_003852502.1:3154224-3158417 GCF_000181295.1 Otolemur garnettii | reverse complement strand
GCCCGGGCTGGATTCGAACCCGCCACCTTGGGTGTATGTGGCTGGCGCCTTAGCCGCTTGAGCCACAGGCGCCGAGCTCTCACAGTCACTTATTACTGCAAACCCCAAAAGTTCATCAAACTTTTCCTGAGATAAAAAACAGTATTTAGCTCATTATCAGACAGATGGCTAAATCGGTTTGGGTCACGCTGCATTTATCATCACTGAAAAGGCCAAGAAAAAACTGTGGGCAAATGTGCAGCGTTCTCTTTGGGCTTCCCCAGACCAAAGCCAAGGAGGCAACAAGTACAACAGCAGCTACGTGATCCACATGAAAGTAAATTGTAATTGTAAAGGTGAAATAAACAAGAACTCAATCAGTGTAAACACCTCCACCAGATGTATTCTTATACTCCTGAAAGCTCTCTAGAGGATTCAAAGTCTACAGTCTCTTAACATATCAATTCAATTAATTCTAAAAATGGCAGAGGTTAAAAAATTTTCTTCATTTTGTTTAACCAGAAAACACATCCCCAATATGGTATTTACTTCAGAACAAAAACTTAAACAGCTCTCATTTTCATTCCTAGGTTAAAAGGATTTCTATTCTGTAAGAGTTGATAGACCATCTTTCTGTGACATTTATTTATTTTCTCTGTTCTCTCTCAAATGATCCACAAGTTTAACATGTAGTAATTAAACCAAGACTCTGTTGACCTAAAGAATGAAAAACTATGGCTTGCCTATTCTATAAACTAATGCAGGCACATCTTACAAAACCCTGTTTTAGCCACTTTAGCCTCACCTTTGCCTGTGGTCAACCATGACAAGTTATGTCATTTTACTCCATGTGATGCTACCACTAGACTTTGTTTATTTTCAGTAATAACAATTAAAAGGATGTAAAGGCAATTAATAGACTAATGAACTATGTGTTCTGTAGGAATATGTATTTTACGTCAATACTATTAAAATCTGATCATGTTTTAAGATTAAGAGCTCAATTTTTACAATATGATAATTCTGTAAGTAATCTTATCTGCCAAATGTATTATTCTGTATTTTGCTACTATGTACTTCCAGATATAGGCCAACAATGCTATGCTCAATTGTACTTAAAAATATGTACTTTAAGTTGTTTTCTTTCTTTTTTTTTTTTATTTAGAGACAGAGTCTCACTTTGTCATCCTTGGTAGAGTGCTGTGACATTACAGCTCACAGCAACCTCCAACTCTTGGGCTTAGGTGATTCTCTTGCCTCAGTCTCTTAAGTAGCTGAGACTACAGGCACCCACAACAACACCCAGCTATTTTTTTGTTGCAGTTTGGCTGGGGCTAGGTTCGAATGAGCACCCTCGGTATATGGGGCCAGCGCCCTACTCAGCCACAGGCACCGCCTTAGGTCATTTTCATAGAAAACACTGAACTTATGATTTAAAAGGACCAAACCTTTTGTTTTCTTTCTTTGGGCTTCTTTTTCTTTGGTGATGTTGGTCCATCTTTTTCTTCATTTACTTTTTTCCTTTCCTTTTTAATCTGTTTTTGCTTCTGTTTCTCAGATTCTTCTTCTTCATCTGAGCTGCTTTCTGCTTTCTTACTTTTATTCTTAGGAACTTTCTTTGGTGGCTGCAGATTAATTCCTGCATCTGCTGTCCAGTCAGAGTAATCACTGGAATAATCACTAGAAGGAGGAAAGGAGTTAAAAAATGCACATAAAATACAATTTTTAAGACTTTTATAAAAATGAAAAGATCATAATAAAGAACAACATACATTACTTTATTACATACTTAATGAACTTAAGAATATTTCCCTAATTTTCAACTCATCTTCAGGAGTTTCTTAAAATTCTATCGGCTTTACATTAACTTCAAAAAAAAAAAAAAAGTATGGTTATAATTTTAAGTTCAAAAAATGAACTAAATTTTAATTATCTTCTATGATTTTAAGAAAAAGTGATTTCTGAGGGTTGCATACATTAAAAATATTATGGGACATAGAGGAACAAGGGATCACCTTCCTCAGTTACAGAGATAGTAGAAAGAAAGCAAGCCCTGAAGAGCACAGAAGAGACAAGGGGATTGCTTTTCTGAGAGGAGATGAGCGTTCTTGACAGCGGAAACTCCCGTGGTACAGCGCTGGTGCTCTGGTGGTAGCTAGATACTGAACTGGCAGCTTTACAGATGTATTCCCAACCAGTGGAAAGGTTCTGCTTGCAAACTTTACTTAGCATCTAAAGAAATTTCATTTGGATAAAATTATTCTACATAATTATACTTTCGGGGCATCTTATGCTTCTAAACATGCTGTGATTCAAGAAATACCAATCATGTTTATCATTTCTTTTCATATCATTTTCATAAAGAATCCAGTTGTTATTTTATTTTTGTACGTAAAAATATTTACTTATTTTGCACTGTTATAAATATGAGTACCTTAAAGGAATGTAAATTATATTAAAACCTATAGTTTCCCTAGATTTAATGATATATGACCTCTTGCCTCTAAAAATATTACTGATGATGCTAATACTCCAAGGGCAGGTTTTTCTGTCCTTCATCACTTCCCCTATGCTGCCAGTCCAAACGTTCTTTACAGATATTAATCTAACTCTCTCCAAGAAGAATTCACAGATAAAAATCAAAAAATTAAGGCCTTTTCTAGTATGATTTCAGTATAGTTAAAATGTTTTTAAAGAATTTAAATGAAAAATATTTTCAGATACTCCTTTTATTCTAAAATAGGTTCTCCTGAACTATGAAAGTTTTATTTGCACTAACCCTAGCCTATGGCCATGGTAAATAGCACCTGCCAAATCTCAGTCACCATCCTCTCAAGCACTCCCTCTCACAGGAGATACTCCACTGCCACCATAAACATAACTACAAACTCCCAAGGCCAATGTTCTTTACAATTACCTTCAACAACTGAAGCCACCACTGTTCTTTCTACTACAGTAACCCATTTTATAGTATGAATAACACCCTAATTCTACGCTAAACCAAAAGAAAGTATATTTTTCTTGCACTGCCCTGTTTTAAACACAGAAAACTACTAGACATAACTGTAGGCACTTGCATATCATTACTAGGAACCACTACTGTGAAAATAGGAAAAGCCTTGGTTCTACAGCTCATACAAAGAATTCCTACAGCGTCCATTTCATACTTTTTTGCCATGTCTGTTTTAAGAGTCCCTGGGGTGGAAAATAAGTAAAGGTCTAAACATAATTACTATCTCTAAAGGCTTTACTCTTTTCTGTTACTAAGATCTTAAAAGGTCAGCCAAGTCTATTAGCTCTGTAACAATGTGAATCACCAATAGAAAGAACTAAAGGAATCCTCACTTGAGTGGTCAAATGGAGGGAAAATAGTAACTAAAAGAAATGAGAATGACTTGGTGATTAAAAAAAAAAAAAAAAAGAATCTTTACTTTTCAAAAGATCTTATATAACATTTGGAGAAGAAAATTCATCCCCTAACCTGGAGCTGCCATCACTGTGCCACGCTCTCTCTTCTTCTTCTTCGGATGTTCCACCACTCACAGCAACCACTTCACCTTCCTAAAGAGACATTGAATACTTATTTTATTTCATAAATTTACAAGAGAACATTCTCTAAGTATAGAGAATATCAGTAACACTTTATAATACCAGTCATAGAGATATTTGTATTATGTCAGACTTAAATTAGTTGCAAAACACATTTTACAAAAAAAAGAGAATATACTTAAATGTATGTTAAAATGTAATATTAATATTGAATTCAGAGCAAATTTGCTGATGATTTAAAGTTTTAAAACTTCACAGCATCTTCTAGACAAAATATCAAATTCCATATTATTAGTTGAAATTAAATTTTATTCCTTAGGATTTTTAAAACAAATTAAGTTTCCTATAGCTGCTTTGCAAAGCTTTAAATTAGGTCCATTTATGTTTTACTTATTACAATAGCTTTACCACACAAAAAAAATCTGGTCTTATTTAATCCTAATGGTAAAGACTTAAAAAATCCACAAACACTGCTACTCTTAAGTAAATATTCATGAGACAACATAGAATGTTATTTTGGGGGGGGGGTTGTTTTTTTTTGGAGACAGAGCCTCAAGCTGTCCCCCTGGGTAGAGTGTTATGTCATCACAGCTCACAGCAACCTCCAACTCCTGGGCTCAAGTGAGTCTCCTGCCTCAGCCTCCCAAGTAGCTGGGACCACAGGT
>NW_003852502.1:3151947-3154040 GCF_000181295.1 Otolemur garnettii | reverse complement strand
GCCACCTTAGGTGTATGTGGCTGGCACCTTAGCCACTTGAGCCACAGATGCTGAGCCAGAACGTTATTTTTGTTAAGATATTTTTTTCATAGAAGTTGGGGGTTTTGGTCACAAAATCTTATACATCTTTCTTGCTCAAACAAACTTTATGCTCTAACTGTAACAGCCCTTCAGAATGATTAAGCATTTTGTGTCTATCATTCCATTGGGTCTCAACAAAAAACTACTGGTAGTAGGGAGAAGTTACTTAAATAAAAGAAATTAAAGCTTTGAAAAGTTAAGAAATTTGCCCTTAGTCAGCACAAGTAATAAGCAACAAAGCTTTATCTGAACCCAGGTTGTTTTAGTCCAAAGCCTAAATAACTCTCTATAAGAATGATGTTACTACTTGCTGGGCACACTCAGATCACTATTTAAGAAGACAATGGGATATTTTCCTTTACTATCTAAATCAGTGGTTCTCAACCTTCCTAATGCCATGGCCCTTTAACACAGTTCCTGTGGGTCGCAACCCACAGGTTGAGAACCACTGATCTAAACAAAATATTTGGAAGAAAATGTTTGATGTCGTAATAAAGAATGTAAATTATATGTCTAGTCCACAGAGTTTTGAAAACTAAACAAATATGGAAATATCAAAATCCAAAACTATATTTTATTTAGCAAATTTAATTGCTGCTCAATAAAACTGAAAAAAATCAAGACAAATGATGAATCTTTTTAGTAAAAGGAAGCTGTTAGTATCATAAGACCTAAAAATGTCATATCTGAGCTATGTCTATAAATATATCAGGGACTGCAAAATAAAAACTGATTCATGAATGTGCTGTATCTTACATCTGAGGAACTAGTGCCATTTTCAATCTCTTCTAAGGGTCTAGGAGTCTCTTCTAATGCAGATCTTGTTCGATAATTATGTTGATTTGCCTGCTGCTTTTTGGATTCTCCAAGATCCAAGAAATTCTCATGAGCATGATTCTGGAAAAAAGTAAATTAAATTTATTCACAGTATGCTTTCAGAGCAGGCCTTTTAGTTTGAAAGTTAAAACTTTTTTAATTATAAAAACTCCATTCATACTTAATATATAGCTTAAAAGAACTAGTTTACAGCACCAACTCAAATACTTTAGCATTATATCAAATTAAATCACAGTATTACATGTTGAAATTCATTTGTGATTTATTAGTTATAAAAACATTTTTTCCTGATTAAATGATACATTCTTAAGGATTTATAATAAAAGCCTAAGTCAAACACTTAAATTCTTCGGTACCTACATCAAACCTACAAAAATGATATAAGAAAGAGAACAGGCTCGGTGCCTATAGCTCAGCAGCTAGGGCACCAGCCACATACACTGGAGCTGGGGGGTTTGAATCCAGCCCAGGTCTGCCAAACAACAATGACAACAAGAAATAGGTGGGCACTGTGGCAGGCGCCTATAGTCGCAGCTGCTTGGGAGGCTGAGGCAAGAGAAAATTGCTTAAGCCCAGGAGTTTGAGGTTGCTGTGAGCTGTGATGCCACAGAACTCTACTGAGGGTGACAAAGAAAGAAAAGAAAGAGAAAGGAAGGAAGGGAGGGAGGAAGGAAGGAAGGAAGGAAAGGAAGGAAGGAGGGAGGGAAGGAGGGAGGGAAGGAGGGAAGGAAAGGAAAGAAAGGAAAGAAAGGAAAGAAGAAAGAAAGGAAAGAAGAAAGGAAAGAAAGGAAAGAAAGGAAAGAAGAAAGGAAAGAAAGAAAAGAAAGAAAGAAAGAAAAAAAGAGAACAACAGGCTATGAAACACAGGTACTAGGTAGAGAGGCAAAGTGGACACCCAAATGGTGACCCTACATTGCCACTACTGAGGCTGGGACACCATGTGGCTGGCAATCTTCCTTCTGCTGAGAGAAAGGAGACAATGTAACAAACCTAAAAATTAATAAAGTAATCTCAAAAGTAAGTGAGAGAATATCTATGAAATTTAAGTGTAGATTCTTGTCTTAGAAAAAATAATTATAAAAAGCAATGAGAGATTCTTGAAATAAAAGATGACCATTAAATTTGGAGAGAAAAAAAGATGGAAGATGAAATGAGGCTAACCATTACCCAAAGCT
>NW_003852502.1:3093190-3151198 GCF_000181295.1 Otolemur garnettii | reverse complement strand
GGATTTGAACCCGCCACCTTAGGTGTATGTGGCTGGCGCCTTAGCCGCTTGAGCCACAGGCGCCAAGCCAATTTTTAATATCTAAATAAATAACGCAGTGGAAGAGAAAGCTGGTTGTTACCCAACACCTGTTTCTTCCCTCCTTCCACAAAAAATAAAATCCACTTTATCAGGTGTCACATACGAAGTTCTGCAATGGGATATCCGGCACAATGTTGCACAGCAATATCAAAGGACTCTTCTCATAAGAAAATGATATGCCCTTTGCATGTTCTTTGGTTGATCTTGCATCTTGTAGCTTTAAATGAGGATGCTGATATCTTGAGGGATAAGGTCAAATCCAGGAAGACCAGAAAAATAAAAGAGTTTCAATTCTCAACCCTTAGGGCACCAAACCAGGCCTGGATTGCCTAACCAAGCTTTATGTCAGCAAGAAGTTGGGGTTTTTTTGGTTTTTTTTGAGACAGAGTCTCACTATGTCGCCCTCAGTAGAGTGCCGCAGCATCACAGCTCACAGCAACCTCAAACTCATGGGCTTAAGTGATTCCCTTGCCTCAGCCTCCCAAGTAGCTGGACTACAGGCGCCCAGCACAATGCCCAGCTATTTTTTGTTGCAATTGTCGTTGTTTAGCTGGCCCGGGTGGAGTTTGAACCCGCCACCCTTGCTGTACGTGGCTGATGCTATAACCACTGTGCCACGGCCGCCAAGCCAGCAAGAAGTTTTGTGACCTGTTTAAGCCTCTGTAATTTGGGGAAAATATATTGCCAAAAAACAACTTTATGACTGCTTTTTAGGTACTTTTTGGTATTAATTTATGTTTCCCACCTGCACAGTAAATGCTCTTTGAATATTAAAAGGAAAAAAACATTACAACTATGAAAAATAAAAGATGGCATCTCAAACTCTGAGTTTTGATTATCAGTGTTAGCAGGCTGGCAGGTGTGCTCTGAAACCCTTCTTCTCATAAAACTTCAAAAACAAAAATGAGGTCATATCATATGCACTATGATTCTACTTATCATGTAATAGTAAGTAGTACATCATAAACATTTTCCAAAGGTAAAAGAGTATGTTCTAACTATTTTCTTAAAAAGCATCCTATCCTCCTATCACTAAAGTTATTCCAGTTTTTGCTACCACAGATCCTATAAATACATGCATTCACATGAGTACATGTGTGCGCACACACACACACAGAGATATTACGTATACACATACACATCCATCCTTTTATTTCTTAAGAAGTCCTCAAAGTAGTACTATTTGATTAGAAGGTAAGCACATCCTGCTAACTGTAACAGAGATTAACATATTCCATCCATAAAGCTGGTACAAAGCAATACAGACTCATCACCATTAAATGAGTTTATACATTCATCACTGGTGTATTCCACACAAAAGAAGAATAAGGGTAGGCATTCTGGTCATCATGCAGAAGCCAATCCAAACGACAAGAAAGCAAACGTTATTTCACAAAGAAATCCCTTTCATTGTACTTGCAGGAATGTTAGTACTTTGAGGTCCTACTGATACCCTTGGTAAAGAATAAAGGACGGCCGAGTGTGGTGGTAACTCTGGCACTTTAGGAGACCGAGACAGGAAGACTGCTAGGGTCCAAGACCAGCCTAAGCAACAGTGAGACCCCATCTCCATAAAAAATAGAAAAATCAGCTGGACATGTTGAAATGCACCTATAGCCCCAGCTGCTCAGGAGTCTGAGGCAGGAGGATCACTTAAGCCAAGGGGTCTGAGGTTGCAATGAGCCACTACACTCAACCCAGGAAACAAAGTGAGACTCTGTCTCAAAAAAAAAAAAAAATTAAAAATTAAAAAAAAAAGTAAGAAAAGAAAGAAAAGGAATTCTGAAGAGATATAAAACAAAAAAGTGAATTCTAGAGAAGGTGACTGATCACGCAGGCTTAAGGAACTCAAATGAAAAGAGGAAGGAGAGCAAAGCTGGCTCAGAACACCAGTTATTTTTTTCATTGTTTACATCATTGCTTAGATCAGTGGTTCTCAACCTTCCTAATGCTGCAGCCCTTTAACACAGTTCCTGTGGGTCACGACCCACAGGTTGAGAAACACTGGCTTAGATGATGACTTGGACCTGAAAAGAAGTTTCATATAAGTTTCCTCAATTTCAGACTTTGAGGTTGAGTCTTTCAGCTAAATGGACAAATGGATACTTAAGAGTCCCTTGATTCCGTGACACTATGCAGAGTTAAGCACATCTCTCTCTGACTGGGTATGACCAACTGAAATCTACTGGATTCAAGGGGTGCTTGGGAGTAGGATGGCACAGAAACGCAGACAAAAGTAGCAGGGAAAATCTATTTCTCCTAATGGAGAGAATAAGAACTCTTGTTCACACCAGTATCAGGTGACTTCATTATAGAGTAACAAATGAATACAAAATAACAAAAAAATACATAGAAACCTGCCCATTTACCCCCACTTAAAAGAGTGTGTAATCACACACAACAGCAGAGCTAAACAAACTGCTTTAGGCTTATAATACAATTTATTAGATTTCATGACTACATAAAAATTGGCATTTGTGAAAAAGCCACACAAGAGAGCAGAAAATGTAAAGTTTAAAATTTTAAATGG
The DNA here is from genome assembly GCF_000181295.1 of Otolemur garnettii. NCBI lineage: Eukaryota > Metazoa > Chordata > Mammalia > Primates > Galagidae > Otolemur > Otolemur garnettii. The sequence goes on along the minus strand of NW_003852502.1, from coordinate 3,148,587 downwards.
GGCTCAGCGCCTGTAGCTCAGTGAGTAGGACACCAGTCACATACACCAAGACTGGACAGTTTGAGTCCAAGCCTGCAGAACAACAATGACAACTGCAAAAAAAAAAAAAAATAGCTGGGCATTGTGGCAGGCACCTGTAGTCCCAGCTACTTGGGAGGCTGAAGCAAGAGAATCACTTAAGCCCAAGAGTCTGAGGTTGCTGTGAGCTGTGACACTACAGTACTCAACTGAGGACAACACAGTGAGATTCTGTCTCAAAAAAAAAAAAAAAAAAAAACTTTAAATGGTAGAGAACACAAAAAAATTATCAAGAATTAACTACATTAATTTTACTTCATTAATTACCCTATTGATAATATTAATGTTTTTAATTACAAAAAGGGGCCCTGAGATGGTCATTACACTTATGAAGTATACATTAAACATCAGAGTGATTAATATTTACCTTTGAAACTGTGGGTACTTTATTCTCTTTTGGGACAGTTAAGTGTTTTCTTTTCTCTTCTGACCTATAAGTTTTTATTTCTTCTTCTCCCTTTGCAGTTCTCCATTCTTCTTGCCTACTGAAAGAATAGTTATATATGTTAATCCAGAATTTTACATCTGATTTCCCTACTAAGGAATTGTTAGGTATCAGAGAAGGAATGCTAGCTTTAAAGTTTGTCTTTCAGATGAAAGCATGTGACATAATTTCACAGGTTTTAGGTACAGGCATCTGACATTACATGATTGGAATACTGGAAAGAGGGATTATGCCTACTTAAGCTTGATAGTAATGTTTCTGTTATGGTTTCTGGGAAATCAAGTATGAGATTCTAGGAACACAGTTATTCCTAGGATAACTCCTCCAAGAGATAAAAATTGAACTTAAAAAAAAAACAAACAAACAGGTGAGTATAGTGTGTATGCTTTGATAATCTTGTGTGCCACAGAGGTACCTGGAATCTTTACCAAAAAAAAGGAGGCACAAGAGAACTTTGAGCTTGAACTGATGAAACTCCAAAAGCCCTGAATTATACAGCTTTCACTGAGAGGCAGGTTAGGCTTCACTTACTGAAAAACCTCCAACATCAAAGTGAAACTAACAGCAAAAAAGTATAGCAACGCTGATTTTTCACTTTAATTTCATGGAACCTAAAGTCACAGAGACAATTTTTGTTTTTACTTTAACTTTGTACACTTTGAAGTTTTAAACTGTAAGGGTATCTTTTTAATCTTTGAATTTTAATAACTTCCTAGAGATTTCATGAGAAGGGAATAAATTAATAGTCAAAGTTTAAGCAAACATATACTGTTCTTTATTTATTACTAGTGTATATTAATGTCATTTTACTTAACTGCAGATTATCTTCAATAATTCTGAACGGGAAATAACATGAGTAAATTTAAATCTTTTGAAAAGGAATGGCTTAAATTTAAATTTTTCTTCTTAGAATATTGAAATTAAATTTTCATTGAAATAATTATAAATGTTTTAATTATAGATTCATACAGGGTGTCCATAAAGTTCATGTATAATTTAAAATTTAAAACTATTTTGAATTGCACATGAATTTTATGGCCAGCCATGTAGTTTAAGAAATAATAGATTCCTTATTATCTTTCCCCCAATGGTAAAGTCTTAAAACACAATGGTCTAGTATCACTGATACAACACACTGATACAACACTGATACAACACACTTATCTTAGTCAGAGTGCCCCAGTTTCACTTCCCCTCACTTGTGAGTGTACACAGGCACTGACGGTTTTATTATGCTCTGCAGATACTGCAGAGTGTTAGCAGCATTAATGTTTTACAAATTTAACATTTGTAGCAATCTAGAGTTGAGTCAAGTCTATCAGCACCATTATTCCAATAGCAGGTGCTAACTTCATGTCTCTGTGTCATGTTTTGGTTCTTCTGATAGTATTTCACATTTCTTCATTATTACTACATCTGTTATAGAGATCAGTAAACAGTGATCTTAGCGACTACTGCTGGAATTGCTAGGGGGCATAACAAACCATGCCTATGGGAAATAGCAAATTTATCAACAAGTGTTGTTTGTGCTGACCGACTGCTCCACCAACTAGGCTTTCCTTCTGTCCATCCCCTCTTCCTGGGTCTCCCCATTCCCTGAACGCAATATTGAAATTATGCCAATAAAAAGCCCTGCAATGGCCTCTAAGTAAGTGTTCAAGAGAAAGAGTCACATGTCTCTCCCTGTAAATCAAAAGCTAGAGTAAGGAAGGCATATTAAAAGTCAAAAACAGGCTAACAGTTAGGCCTCCTGTGCCAAAGAGTTGTAATGAAAAGGAAAAGTTCTTGAAGGAAATGAAATGTGCTGTTGCAGTGAAGAAATGAATAATGAGAAAGTAAAGGAGCCTGACTGCTGCTACGGAGAATGGAGTACGTACGGAGAATGGAGTACGTACGTACGTTTAGTGGTCTGGATAGAAAGCCAAACCAGCTACAACGTTTCCTCACACCAAAGCCCGATCCAGAGCAAGACCCTAACTCTTCAATTCTAGGAAGTTTGAGAGAGAACTTTCCTTGGTTCGTGAGATTTCAGAAAGAAGCCATCTCATCTTCAGAACATGAAAGTGTAAGGCAAAGCACCAAGGGCTGATGAAGAAGCCACAGAAAGTGATCCAGAAGGCCAGCTAAGATCAAGGAAGAGAACTGCTACACTTGAAACAACAGATTTTCCATGTAGAGGAAGAAGATCTCACCTAGGACTTCCACAGCTACAGAAGAGAAATCAGTGCCTGGCTGCAAGACTTCAAAGCTTCAAAGGAGAGGCTAATTCTTACTGGGGTCTTAACCAGCTGGTGACGTGAAGATGAAGCCTGTGTTCATTTATCATTCCACAAATCCTAGGGCACTTCAGAATTATGCTAAGTCTACTCCACCTATGCTCTATTAATGGGACAACAAAGCCTGGATGACAGCATGGTTTATCTGTTTACAGTGTGTTGACTACATATTTTAAGCCCATTGTTGAGACCTACTGCTTAGAAAAAGATTTCCATCAAAACGTTACTGCTCACTGACAAGGCACCTGGTCACCTGGTCAGCTCAGATGGAGATGGGCAAGGAGACTGATGTTGCTTTCCTGCCTGCTAACACAATAGCCGCTGTGCGGTCCAAGGAGTAATTCTGACTTTGGAGTGATTCCTCTGATAGATCTGGATAGGATTCACCATTCTCAACACCATCAAGAACACTTGGGATTCATGGAGGAAGTTAAAATATCAACACTTACAGGAATTTGGATGAAGTTCATTTCAACCTTCATAAATGATTTTGAAGGTTGAGGAGACCTCAGTGGAGGAAGTCACTGCAGATGTGGTGGAAACAGCAAGAGAGCTGGAATTAGAAGTGAAGCCTGAAGACAGGACTGAATTGTGGCCACCCCATGATAAAACCTGAATGGAGGAAGAGCTGCTTCTTAATGGATGAGCAAAGAGGTGGTTTCTTGAGATGGTATCAACTCTCAGTGAAGATGCTGTGAATATCGTTGACATGACAACAAAGTTGATGAACAGTACTTAGTTGATAAAACAGTAGCAGGGTTTGAGGAGGTTGACTCTTAATTTTGAAAGAAGTTCTACACTGGCCCAAATGCTGTCAAAACACCATCATAGCTACTGAGAATTCTTTTGTTAAAAGAAGACTCAATCGGTATGGTACATTTCAATGTCATATATTAAGAAATTGCCACAACCAACCCAACCTTCAACAACCACTGCCCTGATCAGTCAGTGGCCATTAACACTAAGGCAAAATCCTCCATGAGCAAGATCACAACTTGCTTAAGGATCAGATAATCACAAACATATTTTTAGCAATCAAGTATCTTTAAATTAAAATATGTGCAAGTTTTTGTAGTGATAATACTATTACACACTCAACAGAGTTCAAAATAATATAGACATAACTTTATATGCATTGGGAAACCAAGAAATTCACGTGAGTCCCCTGAATGCAGTATTGACTTTACTGCTGTATTTCCTGTGCTCATCTGGAACTGAATCTGCACTATGTTCAAGGTATGTTTCTATTTAATTCTATGCACATTTATCACAGGTGTAGATTTCTGTATCCATCAGTCAAGATACAGAACACTTCCATCACCACAAAGATCTCTTAGCAAGCCCTTATATAAAAATAACCATTCTCTCCTTCCCTTCAGCCCTCCTCTCCCAGATCTCAGCATAAATGGAATCACACAAAATGTAACCTCTTGACATATTTTATCCCACGCAGCATTAATTCCCTCAAAATTCCCCTTGGTTGTTCTATCAATATGTTGTTTTTTATTGCATCGTAGTGTTCGATGATATGGATATACTACAGGATTTTTATACTCAGTGAAGTGCATCTGGATGTTTTTCTGGCATTTAGCTTTTACAAAGCTGCTATACATTTGTGAACAGGTTTTTATATTAAGACAAGTTTTCAATTTTTTAAAGTAAATCCTCAACAGTAAGCTGTTGGATCATATAGCATTCACATGTTCAGGCTTTCAGAAAGTGCAGAACTGTTTTCTAAAGTGGCTCTACCATTTTACATTCCCACCAGCAATGCAGAAGCAATTCAGCTTTCTCTGTATCTTCCCCAGCACTTGGTGCTGTCATTTTTATCTTTTATTTTAGCCATTCTGATAGGTAAATAGTGGTATTTCACTGTGGTTTTAATCTACGTTTCTCTAATGACTACAGAGTTTAACGTGCTTCACATGCTTCTCTGCTATTTGTAGATCCTCTTTAGTGAATGCTGCTCATGTCTTTTCTCCATTTTCTGATCGACCTTCTTTTTGTTTCTCTCTGTTGGATGTATGACTGAATTTAATTTTAACTACAGTACCAGGCTGACTGACTTCAAAGACTTTTAGAGGTAAACTCTGAACTACTCAGGAGGGAAAATCTCAGAAGATTCCCAAAGGAAGAGGAGTAAACGTTGGGGACAAAGCACTAAGAAGGCCAAAGTCAGAATACCCTGTAAGATGATGGTCACAGCCTCTCTTGACCATAGACTTAATAACAAAGAGATAAAAAGGTTTTCTTTATTGCAAATGAAGAACATTTAAAGAGAAACGTGTTTCCTTCCATGTGAAGGAACCTCAACCACCAACCAGCAACGACACCTTCTTCCTCACTGCTCTCCAGGGAGGACTGACCTAACTTATCAACTCATATGCTCTAGAAGGAAAAGTCCCATGCTGTTAGGTGCAATGTACCCATTCTGTTCTGCATTTTAAAAAGGCAAACCAGGTGTGCCATATGTAGAGAAAACCTTGTGGCTCGCTGCTATCTGTGTTTGGGTTTTTTAGGAAGCACACTTCCATGCAGAGGAAAACCACACTCTCCACAACTGTATCAGGAATAAAAAGTATGATTTTCCATGTCTTATTCCCCATGTGCTATTTTTCAATTAGTTTAGAACTGGTATTGAAAAGATGGTAGTTATTTATTGGACTCTCTTCAAACTTTAGAATACATACATTATGAGAACCAATTAATTTTTATTAAGTATATTTGACCATTATACCTTAGATGTGTATCAAATTCTAAATCCTAACACAAATTTGAAGTATTTTCCCATCAAAAAGCATAACTTACGTGAACATTAAGATTTAAAAATCTTTAAACATTGTAACCTATTCATTTGTACCCTTATCTCAACCTGAAATTTAGAAACAAAAATTTTAATTATCTAGTTACTGTCATTGTGATCATCACACTCAGAACACACTCCATGAACAGAAGTCAGTACTAACTGGTTCATAAGACTGTCCTCAGGGGATTTCATGCCTCAAGAGTCAAAAGGAAGTGGATGTATTTACCTCATAGCATGAACTGTGAGAATAGGATTTTATCAAATCAATACCTACCTTCTAATTCTTATCTGTATACTCTTTAAAAAGATATCATTTGATAAACAAAAAATTTATAAATTTACCAATATTTTCTTTATGCCTGTGAAAAATATGGTGTGACTTTTTAGCAAAATCCATCTAAAAACTTAAATGATTATAGCAAACTTTATAAAGATGCTTTAAGATTTAAATATACTACTGCTCATTAAATCTCCTATTTGGTCAACCCAAATTTATGATTTTATCCTGTTTACCATAACAAACCCATTCTCAACATTTATATAAATCATTTAGAAAATAACATATTTAGAAATTCAATTTTTCAACAGTCAATGAATACTTTAAAATACTAGCCTTTCAGATAAATTTAAGAGAAACTACAGAGCTAAAAGGTATTTTGAAGACTGTAACTCAAAAGGTACACAACCAAGTATAGTACATAATAACTGACACTCCCCGTACCTTGCTACGCCAGCCGACAGCTCGGGTACCACCACCCTCCGGCTCCACGCCACAAGGTCCCGCTCTGTGGCTATTTCACTCCTCGGGGCATTGCTGTGCATCTGCCGCACACCTTCAATTTGTCCACTGCGCCTCAGTCCTACGTTTGGTGGTGAATGAACCTCTGAGGTAGAACTTATAGAGCCTAAGGGAAAAGTTAGCATAGTAAGCTCTATTTAAAGACCTTTATCCATTAGTTTAAATAGAAAACTATATCTTACACATAAAAGTTCATATTGTGATAAATAATTAAACTATGAAATCAGGAACTAAACCATAAGCAAAGTTCAACAAAAAGAAAACACAGTTACTCAGCTGATTAGGCCAATCAAGGAATCATGACTATGAATTATTAAGTCCCAAGGATATATCATTGCTTTAAGGAAATGCTAAGAATTTTTCAGGAAAACGTCACAAGTAAAAACAGATCTCAAGCACATTTATAATTCATTGTTTCCTTTAACTTTTCTCTTAAAGTTTAATAATATACAACAAATAAGGGTGATGAGATGTTCGAGAATGTGGCTTTGTGTTTCATAAAGTATTGAAAAAACAGATTTTTGAAAATTTTCTAATTTCTACATGTTTAATATAAAAAAATCTGGATAACTAGACATATTAAAAATTTATTAGCTGTAAGTTGAAATCTGTTATGAATGATTTTCTTGTGTCATTAAATATTCTACAAAACCTCGATTATTCTGACAGCATTATTCCTTTTGTAGAAGTACTACAATTTATCTGATCACTTCTTTACTACTGCACGTTTATGAGAGTTTCAAATATTTTAATATTTCACTTAAAATAAAACCCCTGCTTACCTCTACTTAATCGGCTGGTGTTGCTGACACCTGCTTCCCCAGATCGTCTCAGGTCTTGCTCCTGTTGCAGCCTTTGAATCATGCTGTCCAGTGGGCTGATCTCCTGGTTTGCTTGCTGACTTAAAACTTGGTTCAGTCCTATGCAAAAACCACACGAAATACTAAGAATATTTTAGTCACTATTTAAACCATTTTACTCTTCAACTTTGCTTATGAGTTCAGAATTAAATATAAATTTTGCTTGGGCAAAAGATCTAAAATGATCAATTGTAAATAATGGGAAGGGGAAAAAAAACCGTGCTCATCTTAATTTATTAAAAATGATGAAGAGGATCATTGCTGACTTTTACTGAATGTGCAATGTGACTCAGAAATCCATAATCTTTACGGTAACTCAGTTAGATACACAGGCATGTATTCACTCTACCTTACAAGTAAGAAGAGCAAAAAGATTTTCCACTTAGTTCCTAATTTCTTTTCAAAAGAAAAACTCACTTCCTTTTAAGGACTTTACAGTTTCATTTATTCAACAAATTCTTAAGTGTTAGGACCTATGCCAGGTACTGGGGCTCCAGTGGTTAAGTAAGAAACATCAAGATCCCTGCCTTTCAGGGAGCTAACATCCCAATGGAAAAAGTAAACATACTACTACAGATAAATGATGAGGTGTTTAAGAGATGGTGAGAAAGAGAAAGAGGGAAGAAAAAGAGATAAGACCTACCCATAATGAGTCAGAGAAATCAAAGAAGCTGGCCCTCTCTGAGAAGCAAGCATTTGGGCTGAGGCTTCGATTAGTCAGCCACAGGAAGAGTCAGAAAGGAGGACAGACTCTGAAGTAGGGACGAACCTGCTGTATTTTCACCTCTCCTATTTTTCCAGCATCAACTCTCACCCATACCAGTCATAAAGCACTTCACTCTCCTACCCTAACCAAAAAATACCTTCTATCTTTGAAACTTTTGAATATGATAGCCCAACTTTAAAAATTAACATGAACATGATGAATGCTTATCTTTCAATCATCAACTGAATGGCTATTTAGCAGCAATCATTTCTTCTGTGAAATCTTCCTAAACAACCTCTGAAAGAATTAGCTGCTCCGGTCTTTTAGTTTCTTAAGTAATCTATATACGTATCTTAGCATTTAGCCCAATACATAGCATAAAGGAAGCCCAATACTTAGTCCCTCAAAAGCATGATCTCCTTCATCTTTATATTCTCTAAATCTAACACAATCTGGGAGGTGAGGCAGGGGATTGCTTGAGCTCCTAAATTCAAGACCAGCCTGACCAAGAGTGAGATTCTGTCTCTAAAAAATAGCCAGGTGCTGTGGCGGGCACCTACAGTCCCAGCTACTTGGGAAGCTGAGGCAAGAGGATCATCTGAGCCCAGGAGTTTGAGGTTGCTGTGAGCTATGACAAAACAGCACTCTACCCAGGTGGACAAAGTTAGACTCTGTCTCAAAAAAAAAAAAAACTAACACAATGTTCAACATTAAAAAATGTTCAACACCACTAAAAAAAATAGAAGGAAAAGTGTTATAAAATATATGGAAAATATTACCATGACACAGTAGAGAGTAATTCATATCGAATGTGCAGATATATAAGATTTGACTAGGTCAGAATTTTATGGTGGGCTTAAATTGAGAAGAGAAGGTATCAAGGATACTCTGAAATCAAGTAATAGTAAGAGAGATTACACAGAAAGGGTAATTACATGTATTCAATTCAAAATACTATTTCAATTTTACAAAGACAACAAAAACTAAATAGATAAAATAACTTGTTCATGATCACAAAGCGAGAAAGTGGTAAAAGCAGAGATAAAAATTCAAATGTCTATCCACCTTTCTTTCCTGGTTTGCTGTTGGGAAAACATGTCATGGCTGAAGATTGGCACAGCTCAAGTTTACAAGTGAGGAAGTGCATTTAAAGTGTAGCATCAATGTAATAAAACTACACTCAAGCCCATTTAATATTACAATAACCAAATCTATTTTTACTTTCTTAACTCTAAGAGCTTTCTCAAAATAAATTTTATTACAGATCTAAATTTGCAAATAAACACTATAATTAGTAATAATACTATGATTTTTTAGAAAGTATTTTTCTTTTTATTTTTGTATTAACTATTTTTATACTCGTTAAGTCTAAAATAATGACAAAGGATTTTTATTCAATTCTGTGAACTTGAACCTTAGGAGTGGCTATGCAACCTTATTATTGCTGTGGGTTCTTTTGTAGATACTAATAACAGGTATCTATTTTTAAGATCATACCTACTTTATACAGAAAAAAGAACAATAAACTGGACTGAGAATGGGAGCTGGGGTTTGTGTCTCTGACTCCACAACACAATACTCTTACATTTCCCTTCTCTCCACTTCAAGGATTGGAATATCACAGGTATAAAGATAAAATAAGATCACTTATGAAAGCCTTTTATAAACTGTTAAATGGAGAAAGAAAGTAAAAATGTTAATATGCAAGTAGCACTGATTTTAACAGAGCAGTCTTTTGCTTATTTCCCTATGCCTAAAAGGCCAGTCTACATACCCATTTTAAGAGCTGGGTACAATCTGATACTTGTCAATTCTTCTCCAAAAGACATTTTCAGTCCTACAACAACTATTTCTCTACTAGGAAGACTTCTCCTATCTGAACACCTACCTAGAATTCTTGAATACTACTTGTTCTTCTCAGATCCGTGAGGTCATGCTATGTTCACATACTGAGGGAGACACATTGGGCTCACACACTCCAGATAGTCAAGTCTGCTAGACTGTCCCACTTCTACAAGAGCAGCAGGGCCAATTCCTCTGATGCTTTTCCTAACCCTCCGTTCAAAGTGATCGTATCTGATTCTGAGTAGCCCTTTTCTATCCAGCCCTCCCATCTTTACTGCAATTGCATGATACATTCTTTAAGACAAATAACACATGGGTTTGTCACAATGCAATGAGACTGATTTTTTCATGCTGTTTACAGAATCTAAACTCATTTTTGAGAAATGCCTCATCACAAAATCTACTTAAAGATTTTGTCTGTTATAACTGAGTCTAGAACTTAAAATATTTTCATAAGTATTTTTCTAATCTAAAATATAAGAGGAAGATTAATGACAGAAGTGGGTTAATCTTTTTTACAGAACCTCTCCATTATTTTTATTTAATAAATTAGTTCTACATTTTTTGTCAAAAGGGGCAAAAAGGCAGACATGGTGGCTCATGCCTACAATTCAGCACTTTGGGAGGCCAAGGCTGGAAGATTACTTGAAGCCAGGAATTTGAGACCAGCGTAGGAAAAATAACCCAGGGAAACCTTGTCTCTTAAAAAAAAAAATTCAAAAAATGAGCCATGTGTGGTGGCATATAAGCACTTGTAGTCCTAATTACGTGGAAGACTAAAGTGGGAGGATTGCTTGAGCCCAGGATTATAGTGAGTTATAATTTCATCACCAAGCTCCAACCTAGTTGACAAAGTGACCTTTTAAGAATAAGAAGGGGGAAGGGGAGAGAAGTTTGTAGGCTCTATCTCCCTTTTACTCCCATTCAATTCTTCAACTAATTTAACTTTGATAATAATTACACTTCACTAAAATAGCTCAATCCTCTTCACCCCTATCTTACTTCTTATAAATCTTTAAAAATGTACTACTTCTTAAAACAATCTTCTATGTGAATAAACTATCTAGTCCTATCTCTCATAATGTACTACTGTTCCCTTTAATAAAACTTTATTTATTTATTCATTTATTTTTTTGAGACAGAGCCTCAAGCTATCCCCCTGGGTAAAGTGCGGTGGTCTCACAGCTCACAGCAACCTCCAACTCCTGGGCTCAAGCGAGTCTCCTGCCTCAGCCTCCCAAGTAGCTGGGACCACAGGCGCCCACCACAACGCCCGGCTATTTTTTGGTTGCAGCCGTCATTGTTGTTTGGCGGGCCCAGGTGTCAAACCCACCACCTTAGGTGTATGTGACTGGCGCCTTAGCCATTTGAGCCACAGGCGCCGAGCCTATAAAACTTTATTTGTTTATAACTGTGTTTATTAATCTGTCTAACCTACTCCACGAGAGCAATAATCATGTTTGTTTCTCACTATGGAAAACCCAGGGCTTAGCAGATGTCAGGAGCAGAAGAGGTTTTCAATGACATCACAGAATGAACAGTACATGAACTGACTTGTCTCATACCAAACACTACCTTAAGACCCTAGAGCAGGGGTCCTCAAACTTTTTAAACAAGGGGCCAGTTCACTGTCCCTCAGACCACTGGAGAGCCGGACTGCGGGCCCCAGGAGGAGTTGGCTGCTAAGCAGGACAGGCAGTGGTGGCAAAACACCTGGCAGGCCAGATAAATGCTCTAGGTGGGCAGCATGTGGCCAGCGGGCCATAGTTTGAGGATGCCTGTCCTAGAGGTTATAAAGGACTATAAACCAAAATTACTGCTTTAAATCTCTAATGTTCCTTAATTATTTTGTAATTCTTAAGCATTATCAAAGACCTTTATAAGAGTAAACCAGTACTTATACTTCTCTTTTGCTTAAAACAATCAAAGACACATTTTTTTTTTAACTTGGCAATTTTAACAATTCAGTGGAAAGAGAAAATTTGGCTATCTATGTAAATGAGCACCAACCTGAGGAAGTTACTCCCATCTGAGGGATGAGCTGCTCCTCCCTGCAGTTTTCGCGGCCAGGAACCAACCTCTGGTACCTTGACGGATGAGGGTTACCATCAACATCAACCAGAAAAGGGGGGGGCATGAGGTGAGGCGCTTGCTGTGTCTGCTCATCCAGTACAAAGTTGTTGGCATCACGGATAAGTGGCCGATAATCACTATGAAAGAACATCTGATCTGCAATCTGTAAAAAGAAAAGTCCATGAAAAACAGGTGAAGATAAAAATCTACATCATCTCCAATGAGAAACAAATATGGTAAAAATCTATAGCATCTCTAATGAGATATGTTAATATAAATTGTAGTAGTAAGCAATAATTAAAAAATATTTCCTGGAATTAATTATGAACAAGCACTTATGTTTTCTACATTACATTTTATGATCAGAAAAGTACATTTTCAAAGTTTTCTCTGCAACAAGGATGAGCTACATATACTTAATAGTTCCCCTTTATCCGCAATTGTACTTTCTGCAGTTTCAGGTACCCGTAGTCAACTAGTGTCTGAAAATATTAAATAAAAAATTCAGAACTTGGCTCACTGCCTGTTGCTCAGTGGTTAGGGCACTGGCCACAGGCACTGGGGCTGGTGGGTTTAAACCCAGCCACGGCCTGCGAAACAAGACAACAATAACAAAAAAAAAAAATAGCTGGGCGCTGTAGCAGGTACTTGTAGTCCCAGCTACTTGGGAGGCTGGGGTAAGAGAATCGCTTAGGTACAAGAGTTTGAGGTTGCCATGAGCTGTGATGCCACAGCACTCGACTAAGGGTGACACAGTGAGACTCTGTCTCCAAAAAAAAAAAACAACAAACTTCAGGATCTAAACAACTCAAGTTTTGAACTGTGAGCTGGACTGAAATCTCATACCATGCCACCTAGGACACAGATCATCCCTTTGTCCAATATATCCATACTGTCTGTATACACTACACCCACCGTGACTGTATAGGAAAAATTATAGTGCCCGCAGTACTATCTATGCTTTCAAGCATCCACTGGGAGCCTTTGAATACATCTTTTGTGGATAAGAGCAACTACTATGTAAAAAGATACTGTTAAAAATAAGTTATTCAAAATTCAATTTGAAATTAAATGGTAAAATCAAATCTGGGCATAAAGTAGTTAGCAGTACTTTTACTTTCATATAACTACCATGCTTTACCTTAAATCTAGGTCAGAGCGAGCAGTATAAACTGATATTAAAAAAAGTAACGGCTCAGCACCTATGGCTCAAGTGACTAAGGCATCAGTCACATACATCTAAGGTGGTGGGTTCAAATCCAGCCCTGGCTGCCAAATGATGACGGCTACAACCAAAACATAGCTAGGCATTCTGGCGGGTACCTGTGCTCCCAAGCTACTTGGGAGGCTGAGGTAGGAGATTCGGTTGAGCCCTGGAATGTAGGTTGCTGTGAGCTGTGCTGCCATGGCACTCTACCCAGGGGGACAGCTTGAGGCTCTGTCTCAAAAAAAAAAAAAAAAAAAAATTAAGATTTTCTAAGAGTTAATTTTTTTTTTCTTTTTGAGACAGAGTCTATGCCACAGCTCACTGCAACCTCAAACTCTTGGGCTTAAGCAATTCTCTTGCCTCAGCCTCTCAAGTAGCTGGGACTACATGCGCCCACTGCACTAACCAGCTAATTTTTTTGTTGCAGGTGTCACTGTTGTTTAGCTGGTCTGGGCTAGGTTCAAACTCACCAGCCTCATTGTATGTCACTGGCGCCCTAACCACTAAGCATCGGCAATGAGCCTATTTTTTCTAAATTTTTAAGGATAATACAAAATTGGGCGGCGCCTGTGGCTCAAAGGAGTAGGGCACCAGCCCCATATGCCGGAGGTGGTGGGTTCAAACCAGTCCCAGCCAAAAACCACACACACAAAAAAAAGATAATACAAAATTATATTATTCTTAAGACATAGTCTCACTTTGTTGCCCTCAGTAGAGTGCCATGCCATCACAGCTCATAGCTCTTGGGCTTAAGCGATTCTCTTGCCTCAGCCTTCCACATAGCTGGGACTACAGGTGCCCCCCACCATGCCCAACTATTTTTATTTTTTGGTTGTAGTGGTCATTGTTGTTTGGCAGGCCAGGGCTGGATTCGAACCCTCTAGGTCCAGTGCATGTGGCTGGTGCCCTAGCCACTGAGCTACAAGCACCAAGCCTAACTTAAAATTTTTTAAACTAAATGATAAACTATTTCACTTTTACTATCTTAACCTTTTATATCACTGCACTACAAATAAGCAATTTAATTCTTAAGTCTTTAATTGCTAGGTGCAGTGACACCACCTGTAATTCTAGCTACACAGGAGATTGAGACAGGAAGATTGCTTGAGAACAGGAGTCCAAAGGTAGCCTGGATAAACTAGCAAGATTCCATCTCAAAAATTAAAATAAGAGACAGAGAGAGACAGGGTAACATTAGCTACCATTAATTGGTTATACAGTTTTGAGAACCACATGAAAGCCACAGGTTTGTACTCTGAATAAATACATATTATCTGTATCAACAAAATATAATTTAAAAGAGCCATGCTATGGACATCTTCTATCCCAAACTTACATACCCCAAGTAAAGAACTCACAAAACTGCACCAGCAGAAAGTTATTTCTTCATATATAGATATATATGTATGTGTGTGTGTGTCTGTGCGTGTATACACACATACATGTCTATTACAAAAAAGTGAGATTTAACAAATGTAATCTTCACCCTTCTTTCCAAAATGTTACATCTTCAAACTTCATGCTAAATGCAAAAACGCTGAGAAAGGAAGGAAGGAACAGAAGGAAAGGAAGGACTCTAAACATCCATGGATTAAAATAATGACATTTAATATATATATTCATCATACTATACCTTGTCATATTTGCTACTGGACCCAAAGCCAAAAATTAAAAGATGTCCATGAGAGTCTGTGCATGCAAAGTGCTGCCCATCAGGAGAGCATTTGCAGTCAAATACTGCACCATGTCCTTGGCCTTCAATCTGAAATATATTTAATCAATAATAAAAAAACTGCAATTGAAGTATAAAGAACTGGTCACTATTATTATTATTATTTTTGATAAAAGATGTATCATAAGATACATCCTGTAAGAATACATCCTAATGAAGTGAAGATTAAATATAACAAGCATAGTACAGTAATCAAATTTGTGGATATTCATGAAATTGCCAGTTCTTGCATAGCCTTGAAAAACAAAATACTCTATCCACAGACCAGACACAATTCAGGAAATACAAGAACACCAATCTCCCCCACCCATAAAATTCTGCTTCATGTTTTAAACCCAGATTTAACATGTAATTGACCCTTACACTCCATCTATCTTCATTCAAGCATACTCTTTCTCCAAAGGCTAGTGATGTAGCAACTGTAGAGGCTTTTTGGATAACACCTGGAAGTAGCCAGAGATCACTGCTCACCTGACTCTAAATTTTATCCTTTTTAGTTATAATTCCCTAGTGGTCTGACTGATCCTTTAAATGGTGAATTTCAAAGGTTAAAGAAAAGGTTTTCTTTACCTGATAATTGTTTTCTGTTTTCCAGTTCCGTTAATCCAGAACGAATGGGTTTCTCCCTGCAACCTGTCAATCAAACAGAGGTGGCCAATCACCACTCTGAATTTTTTGCTCTCAGTGATTCTTCAGACTACGTTCCAGTTGAAAACTTCTTTAGCAGTATTCTGAAAGAGGTAAAAATGCTACCCTATCTAAAGCACATCTAGGGGCTGAATTTTAGAAACAACTAAAATAGGGAGTTGACTCCCTAACAAATAACAACTAAGGATGATTTTCCACAAATGCAATTGGATGTCTGGATTAGCAGAATCGGAACACACACACATTATCAGGTAAGAAATACCTCCTTTCTGTTCCGGTATCCACTGATCTAGAACAAATTGAGTTTTATTTGTAATGTCCCAGGAAATGCTTGAAAGAGGAAAGTGGTAATTTTCTTTCTTTGGTATTAAAAATCTGGCATAAGGATGAATGTATAGTTCACTAACTACAGAGGTTGAGTTAAAATTCAGAAGAAGAACAGTTGATTCACACAAGGTTTGTACTTTGGTTGAAAGAGAAAATATCACCACAAAAGGAAGGTTCTGCCCAAGAAGTTAATAATATACCACAAATGGGATTGCCTCAAAAAAGAAACTCGTTTTCTTCTGGCTTGAGGAAAGGAAGAAATGTGTATAATGGTGCTTATTAATGCACAGTAACAGAAAAGAACAGCTTCTCTTTAAACAAATCACATTAAAGAAAACCAGTAAACTTAACTAATGTCTAATACACTCAAAAATTTCTCAGAAAAGAAAATGAAATCATAAACAGGATTACTTCTTGGCTCTGAAGAAAGTTGCAGGATGGTAAGACAGCTGAGGAAGCTAACTGA
This sequence comes from Otolemur garnettii, assembly GCF_000181295.1. Lineage (NCBI taxonomy): Eukaryota > Metazoa > Chordata > Mammalia > Primates > Galagidae > Otolemur > Otolemur garnettii. Next base: position 3,132,319 of record NW_003852502.1, on the reverse strand, counting down.
TTCCAGCTCTACGTTAAAGCAATTCCAAACCAAGAGAGAATGAAACCTTTTCTCCCAATTGACACAAGGGCATTAGCAGCCATACAAGCTGGCTAGGCACCTGCCAAAAGGGAAAGATTGTAAGTAGAAACATCAGGATTTAAGTCTTTAGTTTTCAATGTGTTCCTACTCACATAAAAACAGTTACATGAACTGTTATAAGTAACCACATGAACAAAGTTCACCTCTAAATAAACTTTTACATTAAAAACTCAAAATTGAAATAGTCTCACTCATGTGTTACATGATTTATCTCATTCTCACAAAACTTCACAGAAGAGAAAACAAAAAAGAAACTATTTAATAAATCTACTCTAACACATGTTTTCAGAACTATATTACTATTCCAAGTCTCAATTTTAAGTGCAGACACAAAGAGAAAGGGACTTGGCAGTGGTCCCACTCAGCAGTGACAAAGGGGATCGTGTGTACTCCTACACAGGCTAGCATAAGGACAAGCTAAGCGTCCTTCCTATGATGTTTAAGCAATCTTGTTCTAAACGTTTTTTCTTTTTTGGGAGGAGGAAGAACAAATCAATCCTATACTTATATTATTTACTAATGTTGCCATATTTACAGTTAGTAGATCTCTGAAAGAATCATTTAGGAGAGGTAGAACTTTAAAACTCTAAAATAGCAAAGAAAAAATAGCAATCATATTTAAAATCACCACGTCATACGTGGGTATAACAATTTCCATTGTCAATATGGCAAGAAGACATCAATTTTCTTGTTATAAGGCATTGGTTTAACTCCAAGTGACTTTTATATATGGAGGGCATAAAAGGGCATGATCAAATCATAAAATCTGATCCTATCAGAAAAAAGGAAAAATTTACTATTTGGATTAACTAATGTTCATTAAAGGCATCTGCTTTAAACCCTTAAATAGATTTAAAAGAATCTGTTTCTAACCTTACTAAGTAAAAAACCACATTTATCATTAACAGCTCCTCAGACAATTAAAACCCATACTTACAATCTGCCAACTAGGCTTTCCGAACAGCTGATGATGCAAAATAGGAAACAATTTCACTTTCCCTATATAACTAGAAATACCCTGGCTATTTTAACATATAAACATTTTAATATGATTAACCAAACCAACCAGTAAAAAAGTTAAATATTCCTCTCTAAAAAGGATCTCATCTTTCTAAACTACAGTCAAAGTATTTGTAAGTAAGAATTCTTGAAGCAAAACTTCAATAATGAAGGCACTATTTGAATAGACACATTTAACTAGACAGCAATGCAATAAGGTTAATCTCAAAAAACAGAAGAAAAAAATGTCCTTTCTGGCCTATGAAAGGTATGACTCTAACATAATATTAAACGTAAAGTACAGCAAGAAAATGAGTCAACACGACATTTAATTCAGCTGAGAGCTAATACCAGTACTTATTGCATGTTGTAATAAAATTAGAAAATGGAGTGAAATTAGTAAGGAATAAATTTTCCAAATAAGTGCATTTTATATGAACCATTTCTCTAATAAAATCAAGTATACTTCCTGTATATTATTTGGGACATAAGTAAAGACCACATAATAAAACTCATATACCTTAAATGGCAATAAGAATAGCAGAGAAAATCCATGGCTAACATACATTGACAAGAGCAAAAACTTAAAAAGAGTAAAAGACTAAGAAAAAAATATATTCAGCAATTATGATAAAGGATTTTTTATTTTTTAAAGTAGGAATGAGAAGATCAGATGTTAAAATAATGACTTCCTAACTAGAAAATTCTTATATTGACTAAAGAATTCTAGAAATATTACCCAAAAAGAAGTGGTATGAACTTGTTAGTTTAGAAATACATACTGAACTTAAAAAAATAAAATAAAAGTTACTACAAAAATGTATGCAGTAAAAGCATTAATGATGATAGGATGATTATATTTAAAGCATTCTGAAAGAGGGTACTATACCTAACTCCTAGCATAATGTTTGTGAAACTAAAAGACAAATACTTAACAGACAGAGGAAGGAGGTTTCTAAGACCGCCAAGAGTAATGGGCAAATCACCTCATTTCTCTATAGAATAACAGAGAAATTTTAAATGATAGCTAGAGTCCTACCTACTTGTAAAATCCTGTCATTTGACACTTAGGAAGGTTTGTTGAAAAACCTAGACAAATCTGGAAATAAAGTATATTAAAAGCACTAGAATGCACACTCCAGGTCTAAATTATATTCACAAAAAATTATATATAGCTGAATAAGAGATGCACTTCTGAAAGACCTTAACTCAAAGTAGGAAAGTTAAAGATAAGGATGTATTAGGCAGAGTCATCCTCTTACAGAATCATTTCATTTCTGTAAACAGGGACTTTTTATTAATCAATTTTTAAAAATATACTGATTAGAAGAGAGCATCTACCTAGAAAATACTCCAATATTTTAAATTATGCATCTTTTAAAATACCCTAATAATTTTATGAGGCAGACTTATATACGAAGAACCAAACAGCTGAGAAATAGCATTTATACTAAGAATTACACGTAGAAAGTCCTTTATGTATAAAGAACCTTTAGATTAGAGTTTACTGGGGGGGGGGGAAATAAACTTAATTAAGAATGTACATTAGATACTTAGAAAAAGACTCACCTATATGGTTAAATATGCTTTGGCTATCTTCTCATCAATACTATAGTCACTATATAAATGAAGACTGCCATCTTAAAAGAAAACCATCCACATTCTAGAAATGCAGGTTTCACCAAGTAACTATGAAAAACTGTAGGACTGCTACTGAATGGTTTTTTTTAATTGAAAAAACCATTACATTTATTATTACGTATGAGTTTAGCCATTTAAAATAACTAGCAACAAAAATGACACTGCTATACCTGGCTTGACAAAAAGCAGATCAAATTACTATATAAAATGAAAGCAATTTGTTACATAAAAGTGATTTTGAAAAATCAGAAATCTCCAGATTTCCATGAAAAGAAAAATAGTACCAAAATAAATAACTCATTTTCAAATTTAAGCACTTGGTTTATCCATCCTGATTTCTTTTTCTTTTCTTTTTTTTGAGACAGTCTTACTCTGTGCCTTGGGTAGAATGCTGTTGTGTCATAGCTCACAGCAACCTCAAACTCTTGGGCTTAAGGGATTCTCTTGCCTCAGCTTCCCAAGTAGCAGGGACTACAGGCACCCGCCACAACACCCAGCTATTTTTTTATTGCAGTTGTCACTACTGTTTAGCAGGCCTGGGCCAGGTTTGAACCCGCCAGCCTCAGTGTATGTGGCCAGCGCCCTAACCACTGAGATACAGGCACCAAGTCACTCATACTGATTTCTTAGGACAGTAATACTTTAAACTTGTTTATTCCCTTTTGGCCTCTTTGACACGGCATTTGAATAGGGTCTTGCTGACACATTCTGTAGGGTAGTGATCTCCTTTCCTTCTGCTAAACATGAATATTTCTCTAAGTTTACTTCTAACCTCTCTACCCTGCCCTCTCTGTCTCCATGAGGACTCAAGCTTCATTCCATATAAAATACTTCAACATTGTTTTCTCTCTCCTCCTAGGCCCCATAAGTATTCTATCTCTAGTATTCTGGATGGCCATTTCCACAAAGGGAGTCCAAGGAAATAAATATGAATACAAATTAACTTAAAAAATAAAACCCAGTTCTTCTGCATGGCATCCATACATTAATAACACTGGTGTCCAGGTCACCCAGACACAACATTCCAAACATATTAAATCTTTCCTCCCTGTCACCAACCCCTCTATCAATCATAAACCACCACGTCTTACATATAATTTTTCTTCACAAATTCCCTATTACCTACACCTACAATTTTTCATTATGACTTCACTAACAAAAGTAGTTCTCCTTACACCAATCCTAATTCAGATATGAAATAATACTACTGGCAACTGAACTATTTTTCTCTTAGCTTCTAGACTATCTCATAATCTATCCAACCCTCCCTTGGTTCACTTTTTTATGCTTATGAAATCATTTGAAGTAATCAAAATTACATGTCAATTTATGCTTTTTGTCTTATCATCCATTATTTCTAAAATCTGTTCCAAAAATCTTTCTAAATTACTCTATGAACAGGTCTTAACATTTACTTTGTTCTTATAATGGTCCTCTTACTTATAAAATTCATTCTCTTTCTTAATGGCTCAATTTCTGTTCTTCCTCTTCGACAAAATCTTCTCTGATCATCCACCCTAAAGTGATCACTATACTTTATTAATAACCGTTTTGTTTTTATTTGTTATGCTATCACTTGGAAACTATTTATCAATATTTATTTCTTATGGTATGTTTTATCTCCCCAACTTAACTACAAATTGACTAAAACCGAGCACCATGTCCTATTCTTCCAGCAGTCCTTACATTTTGGGCTTAATACAATATAAAAACATTTGCTAATCAAAATATCTTAATCTGCATGTTCACATTCTGTATACTTTCAAATGCTCTTCCCTTTTAATCATCAAATCTCAAAACCCCTTGTGACTGTGGGTCATGTAGTATATCAAAGAATTACTATATAAAAGTAATTCACCAAATATAGGCGGATAAGCTGAAGAGACAAATTCATACTCATGGCAACCAATTTTAAGATATGTCTCTGATACCAAGATAGACAAAAAAGAAAAAGACTCTAAAGAACTCCAGAACCTGAAAGAAAGTGACATTAACTGAAGTTTATGACCAGAAGATTGAAGGTAATTTCTTACCCAAAGAAGATGAAACTAGGACTGGAAGTATCAGAGTCCTTTTAACACACAGAGTATAGATCTATGACATTATCTTGTTAGATGATGATAGACTGATAGAAAGAACAAGAGAGAAAGAGAGAAAGAAAGAGTAACTCTTGAAATCCTGATTCATAAGTGAGAATACAATATGAGCTATACCTGTTTTTGGCTTCTTTTTCTCCCATTTCCTAGATACACACATCTATGATCCTCTAAAACTACAGGTCACACTGAGAACATGTTATAATATCAGAAGAAGTATGCATGTTTAAAATCTAAGTGGTAGATTGGCAGTCTCTGCTCATTTGGAACGTTGCAAGGAGAAATATATTGTTCTGGATTAGTGGACACTGGAACTTTTTAAAAAATCTCTTAAGTAAAAGAAAGGTTAAGAGAACAATTATAAAAATAAGAAAAACTTTAATTAAATAAAAACTGTTATTTGAAATTTAAACATGAAACAACCAAAGTAAAGCAAAAATCAAATTCAGTGAAAACACTTTCCAGCAAGAGACTTACACTCTTCAACTGAAATCAAAACCACATAGGAGGCAACAAACTACAGCTTTGAATAACATGACGGAAATAGAGACAGACACAGCTAGGGCTATAGAGAAAAGAGAGTAAGAGAGATAAAGCAAAAGTGTCAGAGATATGAAGAAAGCTGTGTAGTAAACACTGGGATCTATTAATGCCACTCTTAACATCTTTTATTTACTATTTATTATTCAAACTGTACTAAGAAATGTGAAAGTCTCATTTAAAATTAATTTAATATTCATATAGTTAAACTTGCAGTTAAAACTTAGCTATACTGAGATAATTTAATGGAAAAAAAGGGCCAAACACAACTTTGCATTGACGTACCTTTCAGGTTAGTGTAAACTTCTAAACTTGCCTACCTTTTTCAGGGAACGGGAGTGTTATAAGGCCCTCAACATCATTCCAGAGGGTTTGCACAAATTTTCAAGTTATTTCTGGGAATAATTTTAACCATTGCTTGGCATTTAATTGGAGTATGGAGCTTTTTAAAGCTTAGAGTAACTCTCATCAAAACAAAGCTACACTGATGTTTATTTCCTATCAATGGCAAACTTAGTAAGCAAGCTTACTAAGTTATACCCAACTAGTTTGGAACATTTTTAATATTAACTACATGTTAATAAAATATCCAAAAATATACTACCTGTCACCTGAATGTTATAAAGTTATGTAAAAAATTGTTCAGCTGAAACACAGAGAAACAACTGATGTGGTTTTTAGGAGAATGAAGACCAATACTTAAGGCCTAGAATTTAGGGAGTTTTTTAAAGAATAAAGTTATCTTATGTTTACAATTTTCTTCATAATGTTTCCCCTAGCTTCCTTCTCTCATTCATTTAAAATTAAAAAAGAAGAAGCAAAAAACAGGAAGTTTTTTCTAATTGATGCTTCTTACTAGTTTCATTCTTAGTTACAGATGAGAAAACCAAGTAGAGGCAGAGGAAAGGGGCTGTCTCATCCACATCACGCTCCATGTCGGCCTCTTTTAAAACATCACCTTACTTGTTATAGACTCTTAAAGGTAACAAAAATAAACTCAACACCCACTCCCTAATTGCTTTTATTATTCAGATCTCTATCAAGATGAAAACTATCAGTAAAAATAATGAGAATAATTCCCTAAGTTTCTCTGGAGAACACCACTTGCAAACTGAGAAGCCATTTATAAGATTTTGGGATAAAGTAAATTAGGGGATTATTTAAGCATAAAAGGAACTTTCTATTTTTTTACCTCAGTTCCTAAATTCAAACATTTTGATTTGGTTACAAATTTAGATAGTTCTAAGATAAAGTATAAGAAATTTTAAAAAGTATAATTTATGTAGTATTTGATATAGGCTTGATATAGAAAAAAAATTATTTCAGCAATGACTATGACTACCAGTGCTATATTCAAATATTAATGTCTCATAATCAGCTATTTAAAATTTAATAAAATGTAATTATTTAATATCAAACAAGCACTGAAATTTTCAACTTTTCACTTGAAAGGCTTTATAATGATAGAATTTTTGACTATGTCTAAAATTTCAAAAGAAGAATTTTAATTTTTACAACAGGTAAGAAAATGGTGATAAAATGCTGATTAAGACCAAATACTAAATTATATGCTACATGATTATCTTTTGCAGAAGTACTATGAATTTCAAATGGCACATTAACTTATTTTTAAAACAAGGACCATGTGTATTAAAGCAGTATTCTCAAAATACTGTATTTTCAAAAAACCTGTATTTGAAAAAATTTTGTATATAAACTTTTTGTTCTTTTTAAGTATAGTTTACATTCCTTATTTTCTGATTATAGGCAGAATGGCGAATTTGCTTATTTTATAAGCTTTACTTTTTTATAGCATTCACATGAAATATCACTTGGTCTCTATAATACTTAATCTAAACTTTCATCATTTCTAGTTAAATGAAGTATTCCACTACAATTATTCATCTTTAACTCCTTCAAGGCACACTAAACCCTCTGTACAGTGCTCAAAAAATGTTACTTGTCCAGGAGTGGTGGCTCACCCCTGTAATCTTCGCACTTTAGAAGGCCAAGGCAGGAGCATAGCTTGAGGCCAGGAGTTCGAGAGCAACCTGAGCAAGAGTGAGACACTGTCTCTATAAAAAGTAGAAAAATCAGCTGGGCATGGTGACACACACTTGTAGTCCCACCTACTTGAGAAGCTAGCGTAAGAGGATCACCTGAGCCCAGGAGTTCAAGGCTGCAGTGAGCTATGATAGCATCACAGCCCTCTAACCAGGGCAACAGACTAAGACACTATCTCAAAAAATAATAACTGTAATTTAATAATAATGTACTAAATTAAACTGGTGAATACTACTATAGATTTAATGTCAGGGAATGAATTTGTACAAAACAAGTTTTATGGTATTTTAGTAACTCGAAAACTTACTAATTATTACACAAAGCCAAACAGCTATAACTGTAGCCAAAAGTCAACTTTCATGAAAACAAACAGTGAGAATACAAGCCCTCCCTCAAACTGTTTTTCTTTTGTTTCCTTAATAGCAATACTGGATACTTTATCTTCCATCTGCCCACAAATAAAACAAGCAATGAAATGAACAAAAGAGTAGAGAATAAAAAGAAATGAGGCACTTAGATAACTTACAAATTAAGGGACAGAGAGGGGGAAAAAATCATCAAGTTAAAGACTAAGTTTCTAAAAGATCGACTCAGAGTTAATATCATTATGCAAACATTTTCCCCCTGGGTATATCACTGACTGGGTATAGTTGGAAGTTAGTTATGCAATGACATTGAGAAAAGCTCAAAACACCGACCATGACTGTATCAAAATATTAGCAAGACAGAACACATGGGTTTAAGCTCCAAGCGTCATGTAATCTGTAAGTAAACCTGGGCAAAGCATTTCATCTATGTAATACACAGTTTCTCCATTGATAAAACCAGGAGTAAAATCTACCCTAATTATATTACAAGGTTTTCATGAGACCCAAATGATGTAAAGTATATGGAAGTATTTTGAAAACTATTAAAAATCACACAAAAAATTAAAGGGAATACCTTTATTAATTGAGATAAAAAAGTTTATTTTGCTTTTTAAAAAAATATAGGATATATATTTTATCCTTTTAAGTTTTTCTTTTTTTTTTTGATATAGTTTGGAATTCTATGGATACCATCCAATTTTGCTTATTACAGAAATTTGTTTCTTCTGTCGTTTAGAAGTTCTTCTCTCTCATCCATAGAAAGAACAGGAAAAACATCCTCATCTAAAACGTATTGAACAGTTAAGTAATTTTTAAGGCAGTAATGTAACTAATCCCTTCATTAATTTCAAAAAGTATACAATATATTATGGCTGACTTCTACTCCTAGTTACATTACTAATTTGTCATGGTCTAAGAGCAAATCACTGAAATCTCAAGGTGTTGCAATTTTTACCTCTACTGAAAAGGTGAAACATTAGTGTGATCAACTTACCTGACAAGGCAAGTTCACCTTCACAATTGAAGGGGGCAAGCAACATTTAATCATGAGAGAAGTTTCCCTCCACACAATCTACCAATATAATCATACCCTTTGAAAATTTCAAAGTACTAAAAAAAGCCCATGAATTGTTTTCTTTTGAAGCTATAAAGACAAATTGGGAACTAATTTCTTTATTCAACAGAAATAGTCCAAAAAAAGCAAACCAGAAACAGAAAAAGTAAAAAGAAAAAATTCTTTACCTTCATATTTATGGATTAAAAAAAAAATCTCCCTTGTGCAATCACAAAGGAATTCCACTGATTACTAAGAATTGTGCACCAAATAATTAACACTGTTTTCCAGCAAACTGAGATTTTAGGAATCGTATTTATTACCTTATCTACACATATCCCCTCAAGGCATAGCCATTAATGACAGTGAAAAGTTATTTCCTTCACAGAAAATACTTTCATTTTATCTTCTGCTTCCTTACTACATAGGAATAAACTTTACACTGATTATCATTTTCATGTTATTTTTTCACAAACCATTGTATTTTAAAAGCCACTGTTTTGTGAAATAATTTGTTTTACAAAATAATTCTGACCACACACAAATTATATCATTTTATGAATTAATTACAACCGTACTAAAGGTTTCTACAATTGACTTTTTTTTAATTTAAACATGTTGAACTAGTGGAAACAGACAGACATACAGGTTCTCTGCCCTCTCCTTCTTGGTTTAAAGGTACTCCTAACATACAGGAAGCAGCTTTTATTAAAATGTGACTATGTAAAGCAGGAGTCCTCAAACTATGGCAGCCTGCGACGGCCCACCTAGGACATTTATCCGGCCTGCTGGGCCGCAGCTGCCTGTCCTGCTTAGCAGCCGACTTGTCCCGGGGCCCGCAGTCTGACCCTCCAGCGGTCTGTGAACTGGCCCCCTGTTTAAAAAGTCTGAGGACCCCTGATGTAAAGCGTAGTATTTAAAGAGCCCTTTATTCTTCACACAGTGGTTAGTTAGAAAGGAGCAGAAACACTGCTTGGAAAGCTGTATGTGACATATAACCACTGTAATTCAAATGCTCAGCAAAATATGCTAAAATCTACCTAAGAAACAATTTTGGAGAGAAAGGGTATACCCTTTCTCAAAACTCAAATACAGTATTTAATATACTACAACTTGATCAAAGGGAGAAATGTCTGATCCTTTGGTTTTAATTTTAAAATCAGTGTACTTGAACCAAATTCTGTTGCACTAAAATTACTAATGAAGTACAATAATACAGGGTAAATATTTATTTATAATTTCTTCGCATGGTTTCCCAAACATTTTTACTTCTCTAGACCTTATCTTCATACTTGTAAATTTCTGCTGAAAGTTTCACTGTTAAAATAAAACTAATCCAGCCATGGAAACATATAGGCATTGTTAATATGCATAATTTTCTTTTAAGTTTAGCATCTTAACAAAGACATGAAATAAATACTTCTGCATTGGTGGAAATTTAAAGTCAAATAATGAATGAACTAATTTTGAAATGGATTTCCTTTGTGATATGCAGAGTACCTTTGTCAAAAAGCCTGAAAAATCAGAAACAGCTATAAAAAGAAGAAGACTGATAATTACCATATTGAAATAAGATCGAATTTTGACTCCTCGTGCCAGATCCCACACTATCACGTTTCCATCATGACCAGCAGAAAAGAGAACTCTAGGATCAAATGGGTGTGGCTCAAGAACAAAAACCTCGTCTTCATGACCCTGAAATATTTTTGAAGTGTTAAAAGTATTAAAAGCATTAAAAAAGAAAGAAAAACAAAACAGAATACAACTCCAGCATGGCACCATTTCTAGAAATAGTTTGAAGAAATATTAAATTGGCAAAAATCTTCACATCTGCCAATGTATAATTAATATTAAAACTGAGCTAGTGTCACTCACTGCCCAGGGCTTTGCTATTAATTTATTGAGACATAAGGAAACTATGAATGGATCTGTAAGTATCAGAGAGCAGCAAGCACCTACAATGTGTTATGTTTCCCAAGCCAAACCTATTAAACTGCATTTTTACATGATTCCCAATCTCCTCCAAAGCCTTATTACCCTAGCAAACTAGAGTTTCTAGCTAACATAAAAAACTTTATTCCTCAATGAAAACATTCCATTCTACAGTCAGCTTCAGTTATACCAAATAATGAGTCTTTTTTTCTCACCATCAGGACATGAATGAGTTGGCCCGTGTAAGAATTCCAAACTTTCAGAGTCATGTTATTAACTGCCGTTATAACTGTATTGTCATGTCGATCCCAAGCTACCATAGTGACTTTCATTTTTGTGATTTTATCTTCTATTCCTTGAAGGTTTTGGCTGAAAGTTAGGAAAGCAATATTTGTTTATATACTGATATTGCTAAAATACTGGTATGACAAAAACCAAAATGCATCTTAACTTATATTTACCTTCATTAATATAAGTAACGATTCTTTATAAGTAATTGAGAACAGTGTGAATCAACACAGAATGATAGCAAAAATCACTGCACTGAGTTAGGATCCCCAGGATTCTAGCACTCCTAAGCCATTAGTGACAGATGATCTTATCACTGCTGTAACCTTCTGTAATCGGAACTCTATGCCACAGTGCCCATTCTCCACTTTTACTGTCGCTGTCACCCCAGGCTACTGCCCTGTTCTCCCATGCATCTGAGATGACTACACCCAAAAACAGGGAGAGAAAAAGGGTAAAATATGAAAGTAACAGCGACAACATGTGATATACTTTATCTTGGATGAAGAAAACCACTGTGTGTATGTGTGTGTGTATACATATATGTATGTATATATATGTGAGAGAGTGTGTATATATATATATATATATATCATCCCTCTGTCATAGATTAATTATAGTATGTTCTGGTTTCTGAAGAAAATATTAAATGTTACAACTATTTTATCATACCCTTTATAAAATTAACTAAGAAGTCTTCTCATACATGGCAATGAATCATTTCATAAAAATCAAAACCTTTCATCAATAATAGCACCTCTAGTTAGTACAGAAAAGTAGTAATTTTAACATGACATATGAGTCTGTAGGCTCAGCTAACAGTAATTTATATCCGTATTTCAAATTTGATCTCTTACCCTGCTGGACGAGTAGCCATATCCAACAATATGCTCTTCCATTCTCTTCGTTTAAACTGCCAAATACGTGCTGTCCCATCACGACTCCCACTCACAAATCTATATTAAAAGGAGTCCAATTCCCCAAAGAAAAACCATACATGCTTTACCAGAAGGTACTTTCCCCAGAGTTTTGTTTGAAAAAAACAGCATTCATCTTTAATTACACAGCATTCCAATACAATAAAGCATTTTCTCAGTCTCTCTAAATTTAAGAACTTCTAAAACTTTATGGGCTTCTAAAATTTTATAATTGAATGCTCTATGGTTCATGGCTAGGGCTCAAAAGTAACATTAGAAAGTAATTCAAGGTCACTATTTACTACACTGTATACAAATAGAATTGATACTTGCCAATGGAAAAAACATCAATTTTCTTCTCAAATTTGAAGAATTTGACTTATTCTACTCATAGTACCTAGAAATAGCTTTATTTCCTTTTATAACAAGAACACAGGAAAATCGACATACTATCATCTTTTGTCATAAACATATTTTCAATCTCTAACAAAAGTTTCTCTACCCTTTGACACATTCAGGGACTATTTGATAAAAGGTATTAAAATTATGAAAGTGCTCAAATATACTAACGTTATTATAAATACAATATAAAGACATACCTTTACATACATGTGAAAGCTGTACTCACTTTTAAGTATTACCTGGTTCAAGATCTTTATTTTAGGTAATTATTTCCTATGTTCAACCCTAAACAAAATCAGACTACAAGAACTGTCTTTATTTCATAATTTTAAAATCAGAATTAGACAAATAAATGTTTTACCTGCTACTAGTGTTGGAAAACTGGATACTGTCAACTTTGTCCTATATATAAACAGATAAACAAGAAAGGTGCTGAATATAAACTGTTAGACGCCATTTCAATTATACACATCTAATTCCTTTCACCAATACTTACAGTATGAAACTCCAATTCCGATATTTTCTCTGGCTGACCTGATCCAAAAAAATAAACCCTAATTATGTGATCTGTGCTTCCTGTGGCCAAAAACATTCCACCTATGAAGAACAACAGCAAACATGCGTAAAATTTCAAAATCTCTGAGAATTAGATAAAATGCAAGCAAAATTATAATGCATAATGAAGTATAATATTTTGCTCTAAAACCACTCCATGTTTATCCTAAATATATATCTCACAGGAATTTAAAAGTTTACTAAGGTAGTTTGACTAGGTTTTTAATATTTACAGAAGTAAAGCCTTGCACTAAAACTTTCACTACATGATTACATAACGTTAGTGGGTAATGGCTCGGTGCCTGTAGCTCAGGGGCTAGGAGCCGGCCACATACACCAGAGCTGGTGGGTTCGAACCCAGCCCCGACCTGCCAAACAAGAATGACAACTACAATCAAAAAATAGTGGGGCACTGTAGTGAACGCCTGTAGTCCCAGCTACTTGGGAGACTGAGGCAAGAGAATTGCTTAAGCCCAAGAGTTTGAGGTTGCCACAGCACTCTACAGAGGGCGACGTAATAAGACCCTGTCTCAAAAAAAAACAAAAAAAATTTTACTGGGTAAAAATTATCAGTCATCTTCACTAGAAAATATGTCTCTAACTCTCCTCAAATCCCTCTCTTGTCCTATGTCCCATATGTCCAAGTCACATCAAAATGTTAAGACTTGGCTCAGCACCTGTGGCTCAAGAAGCTAAGGCGCCAGCCACGTACACCTGAGCTGGCGAGTTCGAATCCAGCCTAGGCCCGCCAAACAATGATGGCTGCAACCAAAAAATAGCCGGGCGTTGTGGGGGCCGCCTGTAGTCCCAGCTACTTGGGAGGTGGGGGCAGGAGACTCGCTTGAGCCCAGGAGTTAGAGGTTGCTGTGAGCTGTGATGCCATAGCAGTCTACCCAGGGCTACAGCTTGAGGCTCTGTCTCATCAAAAAAAAAAAAAAAGTGAAGACTCAACTCTATCAGTTGTAAAGGCCTTTACAAACTCTATAATCAAATAAGCCTGAACTCACCTAAGACTTATAGTACACACATTCTACTCCCTTCGTGACAGCAACCCTCTTCCATGGTGTTTAAAACAGTGTTTGTATATAATGAAATATTTAAGTATTATTGCTAAATGATCTACCCACTGAACCCTTAAAAAAATCAAATTATATTTGAAAGAAGCATAAATTCAGAGTACTTTGAATACAGGTATAGTGCCTTTATTTGTGTTATTACTAGGAAGAACACTAAATTCATGGCAGTAGCACTGGAAATCTAGAAGTCAGAAAATGAAATTTTTGAATATTAATAAATACAACAAAAACGACTCATTGCACTATCCCTTATCTCAGGTTATGCTATTACTCACAATTATAAAATAAACAGACAAAGTAAAACAAAAAATAAAGGTGAAAGAACAGGTATTAGGAATATTATAAACAATATATTACTGTTTCTTTAATTAGTTTTTATCAATGCACTTCAAAGATCCAGCTAATTTAAATTAAAAAACCCTAACATTCATTCAAAATGCTGCTGTATAAACTCGAAACCTAACTGGAATACTAACAAAACTATAATGCTGCCTTTAAAAAAGCAAATCAGGCTCAATGCCCATAGCACAGTGGTTACAGCGCCAGCCACATACACTGAAGTTGGCAGGTTCGAACCCAGCCTGGGCCTGCTGAAACAACAATGACAAATGAAACAAAAAAACAGCAGGGCGTGGTGGCAGGCTCCTGTAGTCCCAGCTACTCAGGAGGCTAAGGCAAGAGAATCACTTAAGCCACTTAAGTTTGAGGTTGCTGTGAGCTGTGACACCATAGCACTCTATCAAGGGCAACACAGTGGGACTCCATCTCAAAAAAGAAAAGAAAGAAAGAAAGAAAAATAAAAGAGCAAATCAAAACAGTCTGGAGCAAATTAAGAAGATTAAGAAATATCTATCAAATTTATTTTACTTAACTATGGGATACCACCAAAATCCATGAAAATATAAACCATATCTAAAATACTTTTCTCACAATAAGACAACTGTTTAAAGATTCATTATTTAAGAGTCAATTTTCAAACTATTTATTCCCTCCTACTAGAGTAATATTTTCATGTGTGATTACATAAACAAAACTTCACAATAGCTGAAAAATTTCTAAGTTAATATATGATCATTCTTGGTTACTTACTAACTCTGGCATATATATAAGAACATAATTCACAATATAATAGTAAATATTTTCTGTTTTCCACAAGAGGCTTTCTAATGTAGAACTTTGATGAAAAATTAAAGGGGAAAAAAAAAATCTTACCAGCACTAAAAGAAGAACAGATCATTTGAACCCCAGGCCGTGGGCGCTCTGTAAATTTTGCAGGTCTTGGACTGTAATATAAAAAATAAACAAAAATAGCATAAGGGACCAGTAACACCAGAAATAAGCTATTTCATAAAATAATCACAGAGGACAAAATGAAATATGAAGCAACATATGGCACCATTCCTAAAAACAACTTAGAAATCATTACATGTCATAAATCAACAGATAACTATAGAAATTCTAGATGTAGATTTTGCAGGAGCTCCTGACTATATAACAATCTTAACATGGAACAATCCCAAAGTTTTTGTTACACTAGACATGTAGTTATTAGTTACACTCGCTTCTAATTGAAGTCTCAGTTTTTCCTAGAGTAATATGGTAACATAGAAATATATAACGAAATAAGCTATTTGCAAATATGAACATACTAGCTAAACAGGGTAGCTTTCGCGTACCATCAGTAACTGAACTTTTGATAATTAAGCTTCTCCCTCTGTCTTCTAATGTAACAAAGTATGTCCTTCAACTGCTCTCTCCATGCCTCAGGCCACAGACTGGTACCAATTCATGGCTTGTTAGGAAGCGGGCCACACAGCACCACCACCTGAGCTTCACGTCCTGTAACTCCCCCAACCTCTCCCACACCACGGAAAACCCGTCTTTCATGAAACTGGTCCATAGTGCTGAAAAGGCTGGGGATCACTGCTTTAAGAGTTCAAAAAGTAAGACTATTACACTTATGAAATTTTTAGTGAAAATCTGAGGGCTCATCTGACTCTTAAGTCAACTGTAATGCTTCTTCAAAATAGTGATCTACAGAAATGTAGTGATCTACATTCAATTATATTTAATTGTATAACTGTATTACACATAATGTTTGTATTACTATTGACATTAAATGTTTGATGTTACAATCAACCATATTAAAGAAAAAGTACAGAATTTTAGTCATGGTATCAATACATTTATCAATGAGTATGTAATGCTACAGTATACTGATTATGTGTGAAGCCCTACTTACTATAACTTTTGACCTAGTTTTTCTCCTACTAGAGAAAATGCAAACTATATTTCAAGCCCTATGCCTGAGTGTACTGTAGAACTTCCTCAGTATCAAATATAGAGTGGTTTCAGTTTTGTAATCATTTAATGAAAAATTGTATATATTAAATATTTCTAATTACACACTCTGAGCAATGCAAACTGTCTTAATACAGAACATAAAAATAATTGTTAAAAATTTGAAGTTAATAAATCTGCAAATTGTTTTAAATTGGTATTTATAACAAAACTTAATATTAACAAGCTCTCATATAGCTGAGCAGAGGTAACATTTAGAGAAATAAGTATTTACCAAAACATCCTTAAAATCTAAACATTTATCCAGAACAAAATTAACTATAATTTAAGTAAATTAATCTGAATTATGGAGGCAACTAAATGTACTACTTTCACTAATATCTTCCAGAATATGTAAATGGTCCTAGAGATTGCCATTTCAAACAGATTTTATTTTATATTTTTAAAGAGAAAAAACAATAAGCAAGATAATTTATTTCTAAAAGCACATGAGGAAATATTTCAGGAGGGCCTTGCACTGAGTTCAGCTTCTAGCTCTGCCACTTCTGAGGTGTATAACCTCACACAAGTTGACATTTCTTTACCTCAGTCTCTTCATCTGTAAAATTAAGGTGAACAATACAACCTGTCACTGAGTTCTTGTTAAGAATTAAGTAACTTTACTCCAGCAGGGCCCAACACTTTTAATTAGGTTCCACAAGCTCTAGAGTCTAGACAGTCCATCCGTGAGTAACTGCTATCTAACTGGGCTCCTGATGACACACTTCTACTAGTAGTATTCAGATCCTAGCAGCTCTGCCCCCTCCTTATGTGGCATGCTGTGCTCTCGTTTTTGCTCCAGAGATAACTAAACCTTCATCATAGGGTTGTTATAAAACTTAACGAGATAAAGTGTTTAGTACTAGCTTGGCAGACTAAGTGCTTAATAAACATTTGTAATGATCTTTATCAGTATATTTTAGGATTCCTATTCTTATATCTAGTACAAGTGTGTTTAGATAGGTTCCTCCTACCCAAAAATCTCTTGAGCTGGCTTCTGGTTCACCTAGTCAACTCAGGTTACCAATCTAAGCAGCAGCATGTTTACTGGTGGAAGTTGGTAACATATACAGAAACTCTAAGCAAACAGGAGATTTGATTTTCCAAAGTTGAAATTTTTTTAATTAATGTAGGTAGTTGGGTTTCTGAAGTCATTTCCCCTGATTATAAGAAAGTACTACAGCTCAATGCAATTTTTACCTTTTAGAGTTAATTAAACCCTATGTGATACAACTATACAGACTATATCATGTCAATTGTTTGGCAAGTTATCAAAATGTGTAAAATGGATCATTCTTATTTTTATGCCTGAACACTAAAAAAAGTTTAAGGAACAATAATAATAGCAAATAGCAAAAAATACTAATAAATAATGAAAAAACTTTAATGTGCCAAAATAAGAAAATCACTAAGCAAAATATGTAATAGCTCAGTAAGATACAATGCAAGCTATTAAAAGTAATATAAAGGCAACAGAAAATTATACACATCTCCCTAATTATATCTATATATAAAAACACATTCCTGGGGGGAAAATACTGTCTTAGGCTAGTCAGTTACATGTGATTCTTTCTACATAAAGATTCTGGAGAAAAAAAATTCACATGGGAAAAACTCACTTTTCAAGCATCCAGAAACATGAAATATTGCTATACTTAGCTAGTCATTTTTTTTTCTCTATGAAAACAATACAGGAAAGGATAGTTATCCCACTCAGATCCACACAGAGATAAAAATACACTAAGGAAAGCAGTAACAATTAAGTATTGCTATTGTCTATACACATCATACCAGTAAAGTATTTCAACTTTATTCAACTATTATAGAAAGCCTAAAGTAAAACCAACTTACTTGGTCCAAAGAATTATGTTGTAGACATAATCTTTTAAAAAATATTTTGTTTTTAAATGAAGGATAGTTACTCAAGTCATGGCCCCTCAATCTGGCATAAGAACCAATCTATAGGAATGTTCCTACACAGTAAGTTTAAGAAGCATGCTTCTTTATTAAATAATTATCTAAATACTACTACTTTAAAATAACAAAGGCATTCACGTTGTATTAAATACATCAACTTGGGTTGATAATTCATGAACAGAGGTCAGAATTAATTACTGAGATAAATGTTCTAATCTGAATGACTTTCAACACTGGAATCATCGGGTATTTCCTTGTTCAAAGACTACCTATACGGCAAACACAGTACTTCCTCTCCCCCTGACATCTACTTAAGAGACAAAGTGACCATAGGGCAGGAAAGGGCTCTAGTCCTGAACTTATCAATTTTTTAAAAAGTTGTTTTAATTATGTGAACAGTATTTAGCTTTTCTTTACCTCAGTGTCGTGAATCAAAAGATAATACTGTCCAGCCAACTTGCTTTGATTAACGAAGATATCAATATAGGCAAAAGCAAAAATGCAAAATGCTATTGCAGGGAGACTGAGGGCAGGGTGGGGGTGGGGTGCGTCTATAGGTCTTTTGTAGTTTAATGAAACCTTTTTGTTTTCCTGTTTCCCTAGATCTACAGTAGTATCTCGAGTGTATAAATTGGGTAACAAAAGATTAAAATTATTCTAAAGAATAATTAGGACTGCTTAAGATTATGTTCTTAGCAACAAAAGGAGCTACTTAGACAAAACTATGCAGCACATAAAAACAAGTGGTAATAAACCAGGGATAGAGGCAGAGGTAGAACTAGGACAAAGATCAGAGAAAAAAGAAACACATGTTAACATGGGAAAATTTTTCTGTCAAGCATAAAAAAGGGGAGGCCTAAAAAATAAAAGAGGTCAGGAAAGAACCAAAAAAAATTTCTGTTCACTCAAAGAAAACTAAATTCTTGTTGTTGACTACTTTATATTTTTGCCATGTCAACCATTAAGCACATTTATTCTATGAAATAAAATAGCAACTAACTTTATTTTAAGGGTTCCAGCATCCCAGAGCCAAAAACAAATAGTGCCATCTGCCCCCGTAGAAGACAGATATCTCTTTGAGCCACTGCACAATGGTGAGAACTGAAAAACAATCACAGAAAAAAATCTTTACAAGAAGCATGACACAGTCCAAATAATAAAATCCACTTTTTACCATACCAATAGCAACTACCAGTAACCGTTAGAAACACCCAGTATTGATGAAGGCCACAGCTACCATCTTAGTCAAAGCCCACATATTTATAAGGAAAGCAGAACACGCCTTTGTTTAAACTGGCCTTATATACTGGATTATACAAGGGACTTCTTTTTTTGTTTTGTTTGTTTTTTCAAGACATAGTCTCATTGTGTCACCCTCGGTAGAATATCACGGTGTCACAACTCACAGCAACCTCAAACTCCTGGGCTTAATTGATTCTCTTGCCTCAGCCTCCCAAGCAGCTGGGTCTACAGGTGCCTGCCACAATGCCCGGCTATTTTTTTTGTTGCAGTTGTCATTGTTGCTTAGCTGGTTCAAAACCACCAACTTCAATGTATGTAGCTGGCGCGGTAACCACTGTGCTACGGGCGCGGTACCTGTGACAACTTTTTTTTTTTTGAGACAGAGTCTCAAGCTGGTGTCATAGCTCACAGTAACTTCAAACTCTTGGGCTTAAGCAATTCTCTTGCCTCAGCCTCCCAAGTAGCTGGGACTGCAGGTGCCTATCACAACGCCCAGCTTTTTTTTTTTTTTTTTTGGTTGTAATTGTCATTATTGTTTGGCAGGTCCAGTCTGGATTCGAACCCACCAGCTCCAGCATATGTGGCTGGCGCTCTAGCCACTAAGCTACAGGCGCCGAGCCTATAAAGTGACTTCTTAAAACTTACTTTGAATTATAACCAAAAGTGACTTCATAAAATTTACTTTAAATTATAACCAAAAAAGATTTTATAGGTCAGAAAATTACCTGTAATGATGTGATCGATGCGCTATGGCCCTGAAGAACAGCCAGAGGTGCACAGGTTCGAAGACACCAGACTCGGATCATCTTGTCACAACTTCCCGCTGCTATCATGGTATTCTCATAGTTTACAGCCATGTCTGATATCTCAGCAGCATGGCCTCTTAAAGTAGCTAATAATCTCCCATCATCTGTTGCCCATATTTTTACAAGACAGTCATCAGAACCCTTAAAATAAGAATGGATATTAGAATTAATCCCATAAACCTTAATTCAAGTTCTTAGCGCTGATAAATCATCCTCTTATATCCATTTCAACAATTACACTTTTAAGTACTGAAAAGTGCTAAATACATGTGTTAGAAATTTTCCTCTACATAAAACTCTTTATTAAAGTATTCACTTATAAAGAATATGTGTGTGCCCATCAACAAACTAAAGGAAGAAGCTGGTGATAATTAATATTTACCTCTGGTCCCCTACCTACCATTCAGAGTAATGTCTATCTAGACTCTTGTAAAAGAATTTTAACTTCTGAAATAATAAAACTATAATTACAATCAAATATAATATACCATGGTGACTAACACTATGCTATTTTGGTACATAAAAAACTAGAAGTAAGCTGATTGGTGATTTTTCTCATCACAAGCTAGAAACATAATACATTGTGTTTCCCTACCATTCTTCTTTAGCTAAAAACATGAAATCACCTAAAACCAATTAGGGGGAGAAAACTAAACTTATCTGTATGAAGTCAATAAAATCCATAAATTACTTGTTTGCTATAGAAGTATAAGAAAGAAATTGTAAAGAATACAGAGTTTCCTATGAATACTTATATTCGGAAATAAACATTCCAATTTTATATAGTTGATATACTTTATTATTATAAAAATTTTTAATATGAAAAAGTAAAAGAATGTTAGTAATATCAACCTCAAGTTCAAATTTATCAATTTTTGGTCACATTTTCTAGATTTTAATATAAAATTAAATTAGGAAGTAAATACTTTAAAAATTACTTGATGATCTTTAGGAAATAAAGAAAGAATTGTACCAGACTATAATTTCTGGAAAGCTAGTTTACACCACTACCAGGCAGAGGGGAAGTACAGTAGGGATTTGTTGAGTAAGGAATGGCTTTACAGCACTCATTCAACTAAAGTTTTCTAAATTCTACAAAGTGGACCAATTTATTCACTACATTTGCTTATCTTACTTTCAAAAATTAAAGCAGAATTTGGTTCATCTGCGTTCCAGTACTAAAACAGAATGTTAAGCATGCTAATGTAGGATTAATAGAACTGTTAATCATGCTTTCTAATCCTGATATTATTCATTTTGCTCTTATGAATCTGAATTAAAATGTGCTTGGCATTCTACTATAGAAGGTGTTTCACATATTTTTCACGTTAACAAACAAAAAGCAGCCAAAGTCTTGACCAAAATATAAACTTCAATGAAATAATAGCAGTAATACATGATCAAAAATCAGCCTCCAGTGACTTTTCAGCAATTAAAAACTAGGGCCAAACATGATGCTCACATCTGCAATCCCAGCATTTTTATAGGCTGATGTGGGAGGGATTGCTAGGGGCCCAGAGTTTAAAGCAAGACCCTCTCTCTTAAAAAACAAAACAACAGGCTCGGCGCCTATAGCTCAACCAGCTAAGGCGCCAGCCACGTACACCTAAGGTGGCAGGTTCGAATCCCCAGCCCGGACCCGCCAAACAACAATGACGGCTGCAACCAAAAAATGGCTGGGCGCTGTGGCGGGTGCCTGTGGTCCCAGCTACTTGGGAGGCGGAGGCAGGAGACTCGCTTGAGCCCAGGAGTTGGAGGTTGCTGTGAGCTGTGATGCTATGGCACTCTACCCAGGGGGACAGCTTGAGGCTCTGTCTCAAAAAAAAAAAAAAAACCAAAACAACAAAGAAAACCCATAGAAAAATCTAATAAGAAATCCTACTGCATTCCTACTGGGTTTATTAATTAGTAATCAATCATACCAGTTTGTAACTTTGCTCTGTTTAGACAAATACAAAATCAGAAAAACAATGCATATTCTCCTCCAGCAAACCTTCCTTTTTGAACCCTTTCTTTTCTTCCATCAATCTGCAGAAGAGAAATGGCTGACTGCCTTTTTAGGGAAGTATGACTCCATTATACCCTTCCATGAGCTACAGAAGTTCCTGCACTTACCCTTATCCTTAGCACTCACAACTACTGGCAAAATTTCAAACAAACTTGAAGCATTCTTAAGTTATTTCTGTTATCATGCATCGTTACTGTCATCACTGATATATCTGTGTATCTGAAACTAAAGATAACCTGAGAACAAAGTCAATGGCGTTCTCTTAAAATGACCATAAGAAATACAAATAACATAAAAAAAAATGACCAAAAGGACTTCAGAAGAAAAATTTAAAGTTACTGGAAAAACCTTTTTAAAAAACACTATGCATTTTAAATGAATATGGAAGGATGAATTAAAAACTGATAAAAAATCTTTTTAACAAGACCAGATTGTAGAGCAGAATTTGAACAAACTTTCTACAAAAGCCAACCTCCAGCTCCCAAACTTTAACTCAGGTCAATAACCCAAAGAGCAGGACACTGTCAACAACATATGATACATCTTTTCTAAAATTTATGAAGGAATAAGAAATAGAGATAGAGCAATTTTAAAGAAAACAGGAAGGAAATCAGATGACTGTAAACTTAGCAAAACCAAAACAGTATCTAATAATTTCCCAAAAGGTAGAGAGTGAAGAAAAGCAAAGAATGAAACAAGGCAGTGGAGAAATTTTAGAAATACAGTGGAATAAAAGCAATAAGCACGAAAAATTCTGTAAGCAAAAGTAAAAGACCTACTGATTTTAGAAACACCTCAACTGACATAGTTTTTTTTTTTTTTTTTTTTTTTTTCAGCAAAGCAGTAATGCCCAGGAGAAAGTAAAGAGTCACTTCATTTCAATAACATCTAGATGTTGCTGCTAGGTGGGGCTGGAGATTGGGAAAGAAAGAAACCTTGGGAATACAAAGTATAAGTGAAAATAAGAAATTAGACCAAAAAGCTTTACCTGAGGAAGATACAGAGTGTTTTAAGTACCTGTTGAGAAACTTGGGTTTAACCTGGCAAAGCAGCCACTAGAGAGTTTTAAGGAGACAAAGTCTGGTCACTACAGTGACAAGATCTTGGTAGAGTCTATGTGGGTAACAGACCTCAATCTTAAAAAAGAGGTCTAACACAGAGATAGTGCTTCTGGGCATTAATCAGCCTACAGTAGCAGCTGAAAAAATGATAAGCAGGTAAGACTGCTAAGAGAAACTATTTAAACCCTAGAAAACTATGAATGATTTTTTGTAAAACTCCATGACTAGGTACAAAATGGAAAATGACTTTTACAATTTATTTTTAAATAAAATTATTAAGCTAGTGTTTAATCTGAAACAAACTTAAGCAAGCAAGGGATCTCTACTTTCACTTTTCAGTAACACTGAATTGTCTTTTATTACCATGAAAGAATGCTCATTAATAAGTTATCATTTGTCTACTTACATCCAACCTACTGTAAGCTGGAAAAATTACAACAAAGTGTACAGCTTTCAGCTTACCGAAATCCCAAAACAAAACGAGACTCCAAATTTACAATGATGAAGCCAAGGAAAAGAAGAGAGGACATGTCTATTTTTCCTGAAAATGCAATAGTGGAGGTATTATTTGTGAAAAGGTCTGGTGGAAAAGGGTAGGAATTAAAACTTAACTTATTCAAACCAAAAAATTTGGCCAGAAGTACCCAAATGATTAAAAAACAAAAGTGACTCTAAAATAGTCAATATGCTCTGCACCAGGGGTGGTGCCTGTGGCTCAAAGGAGTAGGGTGCCGGCCCCATATACCGGAGGTGGCAGGTTCAAACCCGGCCCTGGCCAAAAACTTCAAAAAGAAAAAAATAAAATAAATAAATGCTCTGCACCAAGGACAAAGGAAAAAATGTCTGATTCCAGACATTTACTCTGGAATCAAAGTTATTTCACCTAATACTTTTAAATATAGCATAGAGATAGTGGTACCAATGACTTTCCTTCTGACATGCAACTTATGACAAGCAATTCTGAATTTTTTTTTTTTGTACATCAAAAAAGAAAAGTTCCACTTTTTTGAATCCCTTTGGAAATTGCAGTGTTTCTTCAATATAAAAAGACTAAGAGGCAAAACTCAGATGAACAAAAACAAATACAGTAACTAACAGGTCCCAGACACTGCAGGCTTAGTTCTAGACCCCACAATAAAGCGAGCATGGCAATAAAGCAAATCACACAATCTTGTGGTTTCCAGTGCACATAAACATTATGTTTATATTATGCTACAGTTTACTGGGCATGCAAAGGTATTATGTTTTTAAAAAATGTACATACATTAATTTAAAAATACTTTATTGCCAGGCACTGTGGCTTGTGCCTATAATCCCAGATATTCGAGAGGCTGAGGCAAGAGATCACTGAACATAAAGAGTTTGAGACCAGACTGGGAACACAGAGCCTGACTTCAAAAGTTTATTTGAAAATTTAGCTAGGTGTGGTGGCTATAGTCCCAGCCACTTGGAGGCCGAGGCAAGAGGATCATTTGAACCCAGGAGTTCAAGGCTGCTGTGAGACATGGTCATGCCACTGCATGCCATCCTGGAGAACAGTGTGACAACTGTTCTCACAAAAGCTACAAAACTTTATTGCTAAAAAATGTTAATGATTATATGACCCTTCAGCAAATTATTGTTGTTTTAATGGTGGCAAGCTCTTGCCTTGATGTTGATGGCTGCTGACTGATCAGGATAGTGGCCTCCTGATGGTGAGGTGGCTCTAATAATTTAATATAAGACAACAATGTAGTGCGCCACTTTAACTCTTCTTTAAATAAGAAAACTTCTCTGTGGCATTTGATAGTGTTTGACAGCATTTGGGTCAGTGTAGAACTTCTTTCAAAATTAAGAGTCAACCTCCTCAAACCCTGCTACTGTTTTATCAACTAAGTACTGTTCATCAACTTTGTTGTCATGTCAACGATATTCACAGCATCTTCACTGAGAGTTGATACCATCTCAAGAAACCACCTCTTTGCTCATCCATTAAGAAGCAGCTCTTCCTCCATTCAGGTTTTATCATGGGGTGGCCACAATTCAGTCCTGTCTTCAGGCTTCACTTCTAATTCCAGCTCTCTTGCTGTTTCCACCACATCTGCAGTGACTTCCTCCACTGAGGTCTGGTTAGATGGAATTCGTAACTGGGTCCACTTTCTGGCATATTTGCTATCAGCCAGTTTTTGACTTTCAATATGCCTTCCTCACTCTAGCTTTTGATTTACAGGGAGAGACATGTGACTCTTTCACTTGAACACTCAGAGGCCACTGTATGGATATTAGCTGGCCTAGTCAGGGAAGAGGGAGGCCAGAGACAGAGAGAGATGGGGAAAGAACCAGTTGGTAGAGCAGTCAGAAAACATACAATATTCATTATGTTTGCCATTAAATTTTGATAAGAGTTTACGGCACCCCAACATAATTCCAACAGTAACTTCAAAGATCGACGATCACAGATCACCGTAACTGATATGACGAATCCTTGAAATGTTGGAAGGATTACCAAAGATGTGAGAGACAGGAAGTGAGCACATACTATTGGAAAAATGGTGCCAATAAACCTATTCAACTCAGCATTGCCATAAACCTTCAATCTGCATAAAATGTATTATCTGCAGAGTACAATACAGCAAAGCACACTTAAACATGGTGTGACTGTACTAGCATTTTTCATTAAGCCGAGGCAATGTCTAGTAACACATCTGGCTTTTCTGCTTAGGAGAAGACAATTTCCATAGGTCTTTGCCACTTAGTGTTCTCCTTTGTTAGACACTTGGGCATTATAATTCTCCTCAAAATCCAGAGAAGATGACGTTCATACTGACATGAAAATGTCATGAAACAACTTCAGACATAAAGCCATAAATCAATGCAAAAAGCAACCTGAATCTAAAGTCTGTATCTACAAATTTTAATGATATAAACAGTTTTTGAAAGTTTAAGTTTCAAAGGGCTTAAAAGTGAACTATTTATTTATTTAAAGAAAAGCTAAGTATCAGAACAACTTCACAGAGTTCTTTTGGTATGTCTTACTCAGTAGCTATTATGACTATATAAATAAGACATATTTTTCTATACACGGTCCAGTAGTCAGTTATGAATGCAAAACTAACAGGTAGAAGATTAGAGGTGACAACTATGTAAACTTTCAATTATTTATTGAAAGTATAAATGACAATGGGGCTGCAAGCAGAAAACTGCAAACATTTGGAAACAGGTGACTTCTGCTCAGATGACCTTAAAATTAAAATGTGGTCCTGTAAGCCTTTCCCAGCTGTGAGAAGCATCAATTACGCTATCCAAAGACTATTACTTTCACATGAAAATAAAATAAATTATGTGATATTTAACTGAAAATATCTTTATTTGCTGATCCTTGAAAGCCTACTGTTATCAGACAAAGCCAACAAAAAGAATTCTGATTTCTCTTGTGGCTACTTTATAGCTTTAGGAGTCTCACCTCTTGCAGCCATTAGAATAAACAAACCGTAGAAATGAACGTCAAACGTCATGTAGACTGTAATGCACAGTACAACTTCATTTCCTAACTCAAGCTAAAAAGTCATCTGCTCTTCAGTAGAAACATAAATTGCTTATAATTTACATTTATCCGCCCCCCCCTCAGGACGAGGCCACTGGCTGACTTTCTTACCAATCTATCAGACCTCTGAGGTCTGACAATTTAGTTTGAGAACTCATCCTACAAGAAGTGCTACACACCTCACTGCTGAGTAACACTACATTCACCTTCAAAGTACTCCCCTCAGCCATCTGGTCTATTTGACTCTTTTCCATTTCTAGGCTTTATTACTCACCTCTAGTACCTAGTTCCTATACTCTGGTTTTCCTTTCCATTACTACCAAACACACTGAATGTTTACTGTTCCTTCTACACAACCTCCTATGTACCTTTCAAAAGTAGTTTGAATTTCAAACTTACAGAATGTTCAAGAATAGTACAAGTGTCTCTCCTGTTCGTCACCCAGATTCATCAACTCTTAACATTTCCCTGCATTCACTTCAGCACCTTTCTTCCCTCCCTCTCCGCATAACATACAGGCACCAACGTACACACAGACCACTGTTACCATCATCTCAGAGCAGGCTACTGTCTTGATTACCTCTAAATAAAGCAATGTGTATTTCTCTAAAGCAAGGAAGGACCCTGCCTACATAATCTGGGAAATCAATAACAATAACACTATCATTCAATCTATAGATCCCACTTAAATTCTGTCAACTTTCTTATCATCAACATATTTTCCCTTTTTGGCCCAGGACCCCATACAGCTGAAAATATATTTAATTGTCACATATCCTCAAGTTACTTCAATTCGGAATATTTTCTCAGGTTTTCTCTTTCAGATCCTCAGCTGTCTGTAAAAAAAATACAGACTGTACAATCTTTAGCATGACCCAGAATGTGGGTCTGTTGAATGCTTCTTCATGACTAAATCTAGGTTATAGCCTTTGCAAGAATTCCACAGACAAGGGCTGTGTTTTTCTCAGGGAACCACTTCAGAGAACACAGTGTCAACCCATCCCACTACTAGTGAAATTAAGCAGGTCAGGTTAGTGTTTCCAAGGTTTCACCTCTGTAAAGTTGCAATTTTTCCTTTTTCAACAAATCAGCTTGTGACGATGTATTACAAGTTTATACCAAAATCTTCAAATCTAGATCCTCTACCAACTAATAAGTCAGCTGCGAGAGCATTTTGGAGACAATTCCAAGCAAAGGGAATAAGCTAGTATAAAGACTTTAAGCTATAAATACCCTCTGCAAGTGTGAAGTATGGGAAAGACCAGCACCAACTGAAGCACAGTAGAAAGAACTGATCTGGGGACAGGCAGGTGTCTGCAGCAGACAAGTATGGATGCAGACTCCCCTAAGAAACTAAGTTTCCCACAAAGAAAAGAAATTTACTCATTTTTATATCTCTAATTGACTATTTGATTCATTCATCATCTGTTGTATGTCTACTGTATGCAACAGATCCTCTGCAAGGCACTACAGGTCTAAAAAGCATAAAAGAAAGTCTTTGTTATTTAATAAGCTTGAAACGTAACAGGAGAATAGACATCTAAATAAATTCATTCCATAATAATAAAGAAATACAATATAATAGAAGCACAAAGTTCAGTGGTAGTACTCCACATTCAGACAAAAATCATTTTTAATTGTCAAAGCTTTTTGAAAGTTTAGTCTACATTAAATGTATTAAATGTTTTAATTCCCATTCCCTTCTCAGTACACTGCAATCTCATTCCTATCCCTAATGTTAACATACATTTTTTTGGCAAGGTTATTATCTTACTCTGTTGAGGCTATAATAAAACACCTTAGATGTGATAATTTATAAACAATGAAAGTTTATTGCTCACAGTTCTGGAAGCTAGAGGTCCAAGATCAAGGTGCCATCAGATTTGGTGTCTGGTAAAAGCTCTCTCTCTGCTTCACAGACAGCACCTTCTAGCTGTGTCCTCACCTAGTACAGGAGTGAACAAGCTCCTTTGGGCCTCTTTTATAAGGGCACAAATCCCAAAGTCTTTATCTCTTCATCAGACTTCATTGGGGATTAGGTTTCTACACCTCAATTTTAGATGGAACAAAAACATTCAGACCATTTGAACCCAGCACAAGCAAAAGTGAGGCATCATCTCTACTAAAAATAGAAAAAAATTTGGGCTGGGTGCCATGGCTAATGCCTGTAATCCCAGCACTCTGGGCGGCCAAAGGAGGAGGACTGCTTGAGCTCAGGAGTTCGGGACCAGCCTGAGCAAGAATGAACCCATTTCTCCCCACCCCCATCCTTACTAAAATTAGAAAAACTAGCTGGGCATTGCAGCAGGTGAATCCCAGCTACTTGGAAGGCTAGGGCAGGAGGATGTCTTAAGCCCAGGGTTGTAGTGCGTTGCCATGCCGTGTATTCTACCCAGGCCAACAAAGTGAAACTGTCTCAAAAAACCACATTCAGACCATAACAGTCTTCAATGACCTTGCCAAGTCCATACCTTTTAGTCCTACTTTTACTTTAGTTTTCCATCTTTCATGAATGCTCACCTCTTGGCTTTTAAAACATGACATTTGGCTTGGCTGCTCTCTGGCCTCAGCCTGCTTCTCAGTCTTAATTATTGATTCTTCTTCTGTCTGCTTTAAAAGTTGACGTTTCAGCCTTCTTACATTACAGACATAAGAGGTGATATATTCCATTTCCATACTGAATGATTCCTAAGCTAATCTTCTAGCCGTGATCTCTCTGCTGAGTTCCTATTGCCTATTAGGTATTTCTATTTTGCTTTCCACATACTGTCTCAAGGGCAACATGTCTCACCTTCTAACAGACAAGACTTTCTATTAATAAACTGCCCACATTAAAAACATGTCAACCCACAGTCTTGCATCTTAATCCCGCCCTACATCAAATCAGTCTCTCAAGTCTTAGAAATCCTATTTTTCATCTCTTAATTCCAACCCTAATTCTAACTGTGACTCTCCTCAAGCCCTGATGACTTCTTTCACAGATCACTGCCTTTTCACAAATTTCTCTGTATATGTAGTTTAATCCATGCTTTACAGTAATGCCAAAGCAACCATCAGAAAGAGAAACCTACTCACTCTTCTCTCTAAACTGATCATTCATGAACTCTCCAATGCCTTCATAAAACAAAACCACTATTCAGCAGGTATCACAGAAGGATCTTGCTGATTCTGCTCCCCTCCACTAACATTTCTAGCTCTTGCTTAGTAATGAGTCATATTTATTCTGTGCCATATCAAATAAAACACAATTACATATTACATTCTCCCAAGGTTTGTAAATGTCCTTCCCTGTGTTACCAATCCAAATCAACTCAGCTGACTTATCACTAATCTAGTAAACTTCCCTTACTATTTCCTAACATAAAGCTCGGTACTTCTCCACTATGATACCTCAGTCTCTTGAACACCTCTGTCAAGGTGCTTACCACATTGCCATAGATATTATAGGTATTTTACATTTTACAATCTGTAAATACCCCAAGAACAGATCTTTCGATTCCACATTCCAAGTTCTCAGAACAGTGGCTGGCTCATAAAAAGACTGCAGTTGATTAAGGAACCCATAAACTCAAACTCTTTATTACACTTACTATATTGATGGAAACATTTTATGCTCTTTTACTTTAATCTCAAGATATTTTATGTTTCTGAAAAGGAGGGGAAATCCCTACTTTTTATATTCAATGTATTTTTGCATTATGAGTGCCTTAGTTCTGAGAATTCATCAGCTCTACTTTGGGAAGAATTGTTTGAGGGAGTGATTCTGAAACTAAGTAAAAACACTGAAAGGCTAAGAAAGAGGCTCGGTGCCTGTGGCTCAAGCGGCTAAGGCGCCAGCCACATACACCTAAGGTAGCGGGTTCGAATCCCCAGGCCGGGCCCGCCAAACAACAATGACGGCTGCAACCAAAAAATGGCCAGGCGTTGTGGCGGGCGCCTGTAGTCCCAGCTACTTGGGAGGCTGAGGCAGGAGACTCGCTTGAGCCCAGGAGTTGGAGGTTGCTGTGAACATGATGCCATGGCACTCTACCCAGGGGGATAGCCTGAGGCTCTGTCTCAAAAAATAAAAGAAAGGCTAAGAAAGAATCAGAGAGCAAAACCCGACTTGCTAATTATTCTACCTTACCTCCCTCCTTGGGTTTTTCTAATTATTACACTGGAAAAGCATCCATTAATAAAATATTCTAGTGCAAAATAATGATACATTTTCCTAATACATAACTTCACTTATCAATTATGGTAATTTCCTTTTACAGTATTACATAATGTTTATAAATAAGATTTTCTTAGGTAAAAGTTAAAACAGATAAAACTTACTCTATGTAGTAGCAGCAGGTAATATGCATTATTTTGTGTAAACTCACAAAAATCCTATCAGGTTGGTACTATGATCGTCTACTCCTCTCCCTCCCTTTTTAAGAGTTGCTAACACTAGAAGGGGAGAGGCAATATGCCCAAGTTATACTACAAGAAGTAGTACAACTGTGTCTAAGAGCCCTCTGATACAAAAATTGATGCTCTTAACCACAGCACTACACTGAGGTCTGACAAATAAGTTCATGAACTTGTCTCAGAAAAAGTGCTAGTCCAATCTTCAAAGCAATTTCGGAACTCTTTCTGGAATGACCATCAGAGCTGTCATCATATGGCACACAAACACACCCGACAACGGTAAGGCGCGATCACATGCTGACACAAACACAGCTGCAAGACACCGACATACCAAAGTTAGCAAACCTTACCATGCTGTCTGCACAGGGCTGCCAACATAAGCACACAGTATCAAGTTCATGAACTGAAGTAAGACCTTGGATAATGCTTCTAGCTCTGCCTATTCAGAAAGGACTCAAGAGACCAAATCTCTTTGAAAAAGCTTTCCAATGCATGTATGCAAGTACCTTAGAAATAAATCTGTAAGGTATTAAAATACTAAATACATAATAAGGAAATACTGTTTGGTCCATTACTGAAATGTTACTCTAAAAAATAACAACAATGTCTTCTCTCACAGGAATTGTTCACTGGTCAATCATGATCTTAGGCCTCATCCTATCAATTTTCAAGACTGACTTTCAAAGCACTTGCCAGAGTCTGGTATGTTCTTAATAGAATGAGAAAAACATTCAGTATCATCCTACTTTGGTTGTGACACCAACAATGAACACACACAGTAACCCACTCCCACCCCCGTCACTCTATCTTTGTATTTATCATAAAGTAACAGTCCGAAGTATACAGCTGCAAATCACCAGTAAAATATTACAAATAAGACTGAGTTTGGTACAAGTAGTAAATTCTATCACATACCTAAAACATAAACATCTCTGTTTATGGTGACACCACTGTCGTAGTACAATGCTACTTTCTTCCTCTTATTTATGCACTTTCCACTAAACGTAATCATCAGAAAATAACTTCCTCTTCATATATCATTCCTATTCCCCAAATCAAACACACTTAGAAGTAGGAATTAAACGTCTAGAAAAGGATAGAAAATTTTTCTGCAGTGGTGAGATCATAAATACTTTAGGCTTTATAGTCCACATGGTCTCTATTGTAATGACTCAACTCTGCTATTATAGTGCAAATGCAGCCACGGACAACACAAAAACAGTAGAGGGTGACTGTGTTTTAATAAAACTGTATTTAATAGAGCAAGAGGCAGGCTGGATCTGACCCAGAGACAGTAAACAGCATGCTCTTCCATGCTGCTGAACTCATCAGACAGCAATAAGCACATTAGTTCACTGCACTTTCCCTCAATATTCCAAAAAATTACATAGCTAATTCATATCACCTCATCACAATGCTTCAAGTATGACAAATACTACAATCCCTATCATTTTTAAACACAAGGTACTTTTTTAAAAATTAAGAAGTTTTATACTTTTTATAATCTCAGTACAATGGCATTAATTTTATACTCACCAAAATGAAATACAAATACAATGTAATGCTTCCTTTTCATTATTTTATTACTTTTTTTAAAAGGAATCCTTCAAATGTTAGAAATGCCTAATGTAGTTTAAGTTTTGAGAGCTGAATTTGAATATTACTATATTATACTTGAATGGCTACAATAGTTCTCAATTACTTTTTTGAGAGCAAAATTATTAATGTGGGTGTATCAAGTGCATTAATAAATACTGTATAGAGATAGGTATTTTCAGAGGGGAGAATAGCTATTACAAAGTATAAAAAATTTCACCTTTACTTTGTTTCACAGAGCACATAGCAATAAAAGAAAAGGTAAAAGGGGAAAATATTGAATTAAGAAATGATCTTCAAATGCCTAAGGTAGACTAGACCAAAGGAAAAAGAAAAGTATAGAAATGATTTCCTGCATCCTTTTTAGCTATTCTACAGATGACTAGGTGGGTGTATGTGTGGAGGAGAAGTAGTAGGTATAAATAGGTACCAGTTTATATGAAAATTTACTAAAAAGAGGACTCTATAATTATAATGGTAACATTTCAGCTGCACTCTTCAAAGACAGAGATGAAAATTTCCATGTTAACTTCCATTTCCCATTTTCTTATTTCAAAGGACATTAATGACCTTGTAAACGAATGCATACCTTCAGCCCACAAGGTATTGTTTAATAATAAATATAACCAAAATACTATAATAAGTACTACCCTTAAAGGCATGCAGTCGTTATATAAATTGTAATATTTCCAAAAGTAACTTATTCACTTAAAAGAAAGCTCAAAGGTTCCGCTTTCTCCACTCAGCAGATTAAAAGAAAAAACAAACTTAACCAGGTTCTTTAAACACAACGTCAGATATTTCGAAGACTGTGGTGTTAAGGATAAAAGGTAATAAGCAAAGCATTACCTTTGCTTATTAGATATACTAGATTATTAGATATACTCAGAACTGTTGATATATTTGCTTATTAGATATACTCAGAACTGTTGTCTTTTCTTAATCACTATTGAAAGGGAAATTTTACACAGCAAGCGGTTATCTACAGATAATATAAAAGGCACACTTAATAATCATACACGATTAGCTTAAGAAACTTGGGAACTATCCTTAGTTTAGAATCAATGGTAAGACATTTTGTAAAATGTCAGACAGTGTATCTGAGAAATGCTGAGAACTTGTTCATGATGTAAGACTGACTGTGACTGTGCTACAACATGTCTTTTAGGAATATCTCAAATCTGGATGAAGTCCAAACTTAAGTAAAAACTTTTGTTTTAGTTAAGTTAAATTACCTCAGTTTCCCATTTCTCATTAAAAGAAAACAATGAGAAGTTTTACTAAAGTTGACCTATGAGCAGTTATTCTTCAATTCGATAAAGAATAAAGATAATACTTTAGAAATCACTTACAGTAAATATCCGTCTGCCAGTTCGATCAAAAGTTACACAGTACACAGATGACAAATGTCCAAGAATCCGCTTATGCATTTTCATGTGCTGATACACTGCAGTTGGAACAAGCCGCTCAAGTCTGTATTTTCCATTCAGCTTCCTTGAAAACAGAGTATCCGCTACCAAAAAAGGGGGAGGGGGAAATAAATGTAATCTGGAAATTAATTTTCTTAAATTATCACCTTTTAAAATTTCACATATCATAATTTGTCATCTGCAAAATAGATAGTGTCTAACTAAAAGTCTTCAAAAGTAGTCAATAAAAAAACATTTTTTCCACGTGAAGTAAGGTTAAGTAAGGCTTTATTATTTTCACTTAAGGAAGCGAATACAATAAAATGACCTGTCCCAAGTCACAAAGTAAGGTATGAAACTAGGATTAAAACCTAAATTTCTTTATTTTCTGGCTAGTGCTCTCCAAAAACCAAAAACATTTTATATATACATTATTTTTTTAAAGTCCTCCATTGGACAGTTTTTCTCACAAGAGCAAATAAAACTCCAGGGAACTTTTCATCAACCAGTAACATTTGAACACTTTAAAATAACACATGGAATGATGCTTTAAAAAGAAAATCCTTGAAACAGACAAAGGAATAATTTACTGGCATCATGAAAAAAATTATGAAACTAGGGATCCTGCCGACCGTGTGTGAAATGATTCCTTTTCTAGACCTCACTGGCTCTCCTTCAACTCATTCATTATATCATTCACAATCTGACTTACTTTCTTCCCAAAGCCTGACACATTGACTTCAACACAAAATGTCCTCTTTCATCTAAATTACTACTGTATTTGTTTTCTGTGCTGATAACTTACAGAAAGGTGCTCAATAAATATATGTTGACTGATGTGCAGGCACATCATTAACCCATAAATTAATATAAGGTTTTTTTTCTAACTCTAACTGCCACATATATCAGATAGCACTAGAGTTTCCCACTTGAGTGAGAAAATACTATACCGCCCAGGTTCCAAGCCTAGCAACTATGCCTGCCCTAAAGTTGATAAACATAAATATCTTGTGTATATTGTAAACATTCTCAGTATTTCTTATGTTTACATTCAATAAATGTTTGCCTCACACTATATTTACAAACAATAACAACAAAAAACTTTGGTCCTGGTTAAGACATGTAGATAGACATTCCAGGTTCTTAAGCAATAATATTTCAAAGCATAATTACATTTACTTAGATGTTCTTTCATTACAGCAATCATTTAATATTTTGATATTTTCTGTTATTGTTTGTGAGATATCCCAACATCTGAGAATGTCTAAGGTTAAGTTCTGACAGTTGTAAATTAGTATGTTTAGAATTAGGCTGGTTATACAAAAATTTAAGAGACTCAATAAATTTCCATTATAGTTTAGTCCCTGACACATTATTTCTTATGTGCAGAAATGGACTGGTAAAATGACATTCCTCAATACTGTGACTCTAAACTGATTTAGTGCAAGAATCAAACACATCACTGTCCAGCCATGTAAGAACATAAATCATCTTATCCAAATACCAAGGATCCCTGTGATCTCAAGAATCACCTGTCTATTCTGTAAGAAAGTGATGATATACCATATGAACAATGACAGTATTACCAAAATGTACTTCACTTCCCTCTATCTAAAATTTACAAAATTCTCAAAATATCAGATTTTATTAAAATATTTAACACTGTTCAGATGTACAAATGACTGAGGGAGATAATTAAAATGTCAAAATTATTATTTCTCAATGATGATGAAACACTATATATTATATATCAGAATTTTTTTAGATGAATTTGTTATAAAGTCTTCTTAAAAATCAGAGAAGATAAAGTATTTTCTAAGCAAAAAATACTTCCCTACACAAGAGAAAATATTACTGTTCTCTTAAATATAAATCTAAGTAAATCTCTGACCTAATCAGGAATTAAATCTTACTCTGATTTTGGAAGCCAAGTGAAAAAATAACCCTTTCAATAAGTTTACTTCACAGTCAACTCTTCAAGTAAAACTTTCCAGAAACACAGTTAAGTGAAACATATTGACAGTTAAAAATATATTCTACACTACCCTTTGTTATGCTTGGTTGCCAATTAACTAAAGGACAAAGTACCTAGCAGAGTCCTAGCTCTCAACAAACTCACACACTTGTACAATACTAAAACATATGACATATACAGAAGACACATAGATTCCCAAGTAGTAAGTTGGTGGTTCAAACTTTGTAACTCCAGGAGTCAGAGAAGAAAACATTAAGTATGGATCAGAAGTTAAAGCGCAACTGAAGAGGATGAATTTGTGGAAGGCTTGACAGATCAAATAGGTAGGTATGGAGGATGATCTAGGACTCACATTCAATAAACTCCCGTTCTCTTTTATTATATACCATTTACATAATGTCCATGTCCCCTACCAGATCTTAAATATGTAAGTACAGAAATTCTCTTGTATTTTTCACAACTCAATGTAGAGGCCTTTTAAATAAAAAAGGATATAAATGAATCTTACTTTAAGGAGATACAAGATGGTTCATTTAATTTATGGTTTCATGGACAAAAGTAAATGGCAATTATTCACTTCCTAAAGAAATTAATAACATATTGCATAATAATTAGTTGCATTTTGGAGTAAAAAGGAAATGACTCTTGGATTACAGAAACTCCTTAAATCTTACTGAATTAGAATGTCAATTTTTAGAGTGAGCACAGTTAAACAAATATAAGAGGACACAAAGGAGTAATTTCTTTAAATGACATTATTATAGTTTTTACCTTAAATCAAGTAACATACATGACTTTGGTTTAAAAGTACATTTATTTTCCTAAGTAGGGGATGGAAATATTCTTAAAGCCTACCAAAGTAGATCTCTATCTTTTTCATTTGGCAAATACTTTCTTCTCCTCCAGGGCCAGTTCCAATGTCATCTTTCCTAGGCAGACTACGGTGAATTTCAAAAGCATACTGACTGACTGCCCTCTGGCATCACTCATCAGCTCAAAACTGCAAAGCTCTTCGTTTCTTTCAGAAGCAACAGCACCTCCCTTCCAGATCAGCCTATGAAGCCCTGCAGTAACTTGTTTCCCAAGACCTCTCTAAGCTGACCTGCTACTTCTCCGCCTGACATGCACAAGCCACTCTCATCTCTCCCATTCTCCCAATGTACCATGTATGCTTCTCACTTATGGTCTTTGCACTGGCTGTTCCCTGTGTCTAGGCTGCTCTTCCCACACGTGGATAATTCCTCAACCCCTTTTTGACATCTTTTCTCAGATGTCTGCTGTCTTCTCAATGAGGCCTAATCTAACCAGCCTGTTGATACTTATAACCCACCTCCTATCATCCCCTACAATTCCTGACCCCCCTTTCTATAATTCTATAGCTGTTCTTTATCCATCATTTGTCAGAAGAAACTTGTACACTTATCTGCTTATTATTATGTTCACTGCTTATTTCCTGCCTTCTCCCACTATAAAGTGATAAACTTTATATAGGCAGAATTTTTTTGTCTGTTTTGTTCTTTGGTTAGTCTAAGAGTTGACAAATGATTGGCACTTAGTAGATGATTGGTGAATTAAATAAATTACATATATTAATTAATTGCCTAAGAGTTGACAAATGATTGGCACTTAGTAGATGATTGGTGATTTAAATAAATTACATATATTTTTTAAAAATTAGGTTTTAGAATAAAAAAAAAGAATTGTTTAATCTAATAAATTAAAAGATCCAAAATATTTCTAAACAGTGTTTCATTGCAACCACCCTGCTAAATGGATTTAGTTAGGGGGCAGAGGCAAGAAGTAAATGTGTTTGCCTAATTTACTAAACACAGACCAGTAAATTAAACAAAAAATTACAGAAATTGTTGTCTGTTATCTATTTGAAATGAGTCACTTTAAATTCGAAAGTAAAAAAGAAGCAAAATACTAAAAAGTATCATCTGTAGTAAATCATTCAGAGCAGACTTTGGAACAAAGTCTATGTGGATAAGTCTACAGAATTACTAGAGATAAAAAGCCCAACATTTCTTGTATGCTAGATGTAACTATGTACATTCCTAGACCTTGGATTCTAATCCATTACTTCTCTAGGTATCAGGAAGGTCAATCAAATCCACCCACAAATCACTTCTTAGTTCACACCTCGTTACTTTTAAAGAACTGATATACTTCTGAAATCCTAATACTAATGCATACTCAATTTAGAAAATAAAATTGTGAATAAAAGAAAAATCCATAATTCTAGCACCTAAAATAATCACTATAAAATTTTGCAAAGCTTTGTACCTCAAAAGAGTATGTTATACTCTTTAATGAAGAAGAGATAAACTTTACATGACTTGTGTTCAAACTTGGCGCTATGGAGACTTTAAGTTACTCCTTCTAAACTTTAATTTCTCCCATCATACTACTACAGAAACACTTCCATTGTCCATGATATAGCTGGCATTCACATTATGCTGTTCTTCAATAGCCCACAATTTCACAAATTCTAAGTAGTCAAGTTTATCAATATTTTTCTCATCTTTTGTGATAGCTTTTCCTGCTCTACTATAAAATCCTCCTCCTCAGCCAACAGCACAGTAAATATCCACTTATATCTTTTATTTTTACTGCAGTTTCTATTTCTCATTTAACTCTTTAATCTACTATAATTTTACTTCACCTTTATGAGGTAAGTCTGTAAACATATTTTTCTCTCCCAAATAATCAAACATTTGGTCTAACCTCTCCATTTATTAATCTTTTTCTGTTAAATCATGATGATATTATCTTCTATAGACACACTACCCATGGTAACATGTTCGGGGTTGGGCCAACGCCATGCCTAGTAGTCTATTTATATGC
>NW_003852502.1:3089296-3092689 GCF_000181295.1 Otolemur garnettii | reverse complement strand
TTTTAACACCGTTCCTGTGAATTGCCACCCACAAGCTGAGAACCGCTGATCTAGTGCTTTCTTCCCATTGCTGGGCCCAAGTTCTCAATGCAGATGATTTTTTAAAAATACAAGCATAACCAAGTTACCTAAGTTTCTCTCACTGTATCATTCAAAAGAAGGTCACGAAGAAATTATGGGTAGTTGTTATGAAAGAGCATTTGCAATAACCTTAGTGAAAATATATTTAAACCTATATTTCTGAGGACATTGGAAAAAGACATGATAAAAATCTCTACAAGTACTAAAGCAGAAACACCATTTACTCCCTCCAAAACGCGTTCTCTTTTTGCAAAGTACTTTGTAAAATGGGCAAGCACACACGGTAAAACTGCAATAAATTATCCAAAATCAAAATAAACCACGGTTTAAAAAGATGATTTGGAATATTAAAATTATTATGTATTAAGAAAAACGCAAAGGTTAGTTTTTTTTCTTATCCTTGTTTTGTAACTGTTAAGAGCAATCTAACACATGCAATGTAATACCTCCTCCAGGGTAGGAGAGCTGTTCTCCCTTAACAATCAGAACTGGAGGAGTCCAGATCTAGTGTAGCAGAGCCCTGCCCCAAAGCCAAACAAAATGCAAGAAGCACAAGGCTGTAGAGTCCCAGACCTAGAGAACCAATTCTTGTGACTGCTAAAGAATTAAGAAGATAATAAAAAAACCAAATATATAATTCAGATGTTAGATCAGTACAATTTGAACCCTTTTCTGATACTGAAAAAGGGGTACTCAGATAATAATCATTATCAGAGTATATTATCAGAAGGTTGTTTTAACTGATTTTTATTAAATTCTTTTTTTTAACCCTGTTTTGATTAAGTTTATTCTGCGATTCTAGTTAAAGAAAACACTTGAAAGAAAAGCTCCCAGATTTTCTGTAAATAAAATGCAAAAAGAACTACAGAAACTTAAAATGAAAAAGAGTGTAAGAGTGAATTCTTTATGGGGGGAGACAGAGTCTCACCATGTCGCCCTTGGGAGACTACCACAGCTCACAGCAACCTCAAACTCTTGGGCCTAAGCAATTCTCCAGCCTCAGCCTCCCAAGAAGCTGGGATCACAGGTGCCCGCCACAACACCCGGCTATTTTTTGCCGCAGCTGTCATTGTTGTTTAGCTGGCCCGGGCTGGGCTCCAACCCACCACCATCAGTGCATGTGACTGGTGCCATAATCACTGTGCTACGGATGCTGAGCCAAAAAGAGTGAATTCTTGATAATAAGTTCCTAGGTGTCACTTTAATCTCTAAAATCCATGTTATAAAAAGGCTTTAAGTTTTTAAATTTACAATTAATAACTATTACTGGTTATTAAAGGGTACTCATACAAAACAAGAGTTTGGCGATCTATGACTCCAAGCTTGAGTGAACTACAAAAATAATGGTAAAAACTTAAGCTAAGAATACACAAAACCAAATTCCAAACAGATTTACCTCTCATATAACGCTGTCTCCAATTTTACATAAGAATTAGAATCCCCTCCAAAATAATGCTATATTCATGACCAGACACTTAAGAGAACTTTATCTGTAAAAATAATCTCCAAGTTCATTACAAGTTCAAATAGTTGTATATAGTGATGATTTCATAATAAGGCATAAAATTACATAAAATGTTATTCACTTTAAAGAAGCTCAAAAGTTCTAATGAAAAGAAGATATAACTGTGGGGTTGCAAAAAAAAAAAAGCTAAAAATAATTTTCTAACAAAGAGGTTAAAGCCAGGTATAAAACATCTTGAGAAAATGGCTACGAAGGAAGACGAAGCCACTGTAAGTTAGAGACAGAGAGAGAAAGAGAGAGCTTCTTACTAGGACTTCAAGAATCTGCTAACAAAATCTTATAATCTGCTGCAATTAATAATGTGGATAAATGTCAAAGTAATATACAATACATGATATGGGGAGGAAAAGGTCTATTGAACACTATTATATGGAGCAGATCTAGAAAATAATGGCTAATATTTACTGAGTGCTTCACTATATGCAAGACACTTTCAAAGCACTTTACATATATGATGGATGCAATCCTCATCCATCCTTTGAGGTGAGTGCTTCTTTTATCCCCTAAAAGGCGCTATTCCTTACCAAGAAGGAAAGTGAAGAATAAACTGTAACTTCCCAAAGGTGGAGTCCAGGTTTAAACTTATGTAGTCTGTTGTCAAAGAGCCTACCTTTATTCTTTCCTCGTTAAGCATATACTCATTCTAATTCATGTTTTTAATTAAAGTATAACTCAATCTACCTCAAAGAACTTAAAAAATAAAAAGTAAAAAGATGAACTTAAAATTCAAAGACTGACAAAAACAGACCTAAGGATAAAGATGCAAAATTTTATCATTAATAAAAACTAAAGACTATGTATCTTAAAGTATATGAATGCATACTATATACAGAGAGTGACCACTGCCTATTAGAAAATGGACTGGAAAATGATATGCTATAAAGAGAGAATACACATCTATTTTGATTCAAAAGCTCTAAGATAATATTACAAACAGGCCTTCAATTTTATTTGTAAGTTTTGGTTGTAAAATCCTTCCCATTGAGATTTTAAAATAAAAGAGAAACATTAAGAAGATAGTTAAGATTCAATTTTATTTAGGAGGGAACTGTATAAGGAGAAGCATTTAATCACTACAGAGCCACAATGGCAAGGCTTGCCATGATAATTCTTCTGAGGTTACTAATATAGATATGAGCTAGAAATCACAACTAATCACTCATAATCTAAGAGCCTAGAAATAATCTAGGAAACAATACAGGCTAGTTGATTTCCAGAGCACTATCTCCTCTCAGTATCCTCCTGCACCCGTAACTAGCAACAACAAATCAACATAGAGCCAGGACAAACAAATAGCCACAAGGTAACTATAATGAAGAACAGTCCCAACTTCAGTTAAAATAGGAGGCCACTGCAGTATTTGTAATCAGCTTTTTGTCCACACACACAA
Source organism: Otolemur garnettii (assembly GCF_000181295.1). Taxonomy (NCBI): domain Eukaryota; kingdom Metazoa; phylum Chordata; class Mammalia; order Primates; family Galagidae; genus Otolemur; species Otolemur garnettii. Next base: position 3,089,693 of record NW_003852502.1, on the reverse strand, counting down.
AAGTGGGGGGAAGGGAGGATGAGTAATGGGGACAGAAGAATAAAGGAATATAATCACCTGAGCAACACAACACCCATGAGGGCCCTCTCTCCCTATTTTACTACTGTAACTAAAATAATTAGTATGCACAGTAGCTGCTCTCCAGGTCTCCACACACTCAATTTTGGAGTTCAGTTGTGCCTCCTGTTGAAACACACGTTTTTAAGATTTAGCAGATACCAAAAAAGATGAATAAAGCTGAAAAGAAGAACCCAAATACTAAACTGACATAAAAAAACAGAAAATGAAAAGATAATGATTCCAAGAGTTAAATTAAAAAAATTTATGAACCAAGTATCCAACAAGAACTTTGTTTTGGGCTCGGCGCCTATAGCTCAACCGGCTAAGGCGCCAGCCA
>NW_003852502.1:3078396-3089106 GCF_000181295.1 Otolemur garnettii | reverse complement strand
AGGGGGACAGCTTGAGGCTCTGTCTCAAAAAAAAAAAAAAAAAAAGAACTTTGTTTTAACTAAGGGCAGATGCTGTAATTACGAGGAGGAAGATTTATTCTTCCTCCTCTTGACTTTCCTGGAAACTAACCTGATGCTACTTCAAACAAAAACATAACAATAGTGTACCATTTTGTTTTAAATATTTTTATAGTTATTTTAATAAAAACCGACTTTAAATAATTTTTTAAGTAATATAACTTTATGCCAAACATTTTAACCACTCAATTTTGAGTCAACAAACATTTATATGAGCACCTGTATGAGCCAAGTATGGACTAAGGCACGTAACAGGGAAAAAGAAAAGACATGGTACTTACCCTCATGGAGACTGCAGTCTAGCAGGCAAGAAAGACATGAAACAAGTACTTACAACAATGATTAAGTGTTATCAAATAGAAGGGATAGGGAAATCTTGAAATATACAGCAAAAGGCTCTAAACATAAGAGGGGTGGTAGTATTCAGGGAATGTGGGTAGACTTCTCTGAAGAACAGACACTTAAACAAAGACCTGAAAAATAAGCAAAGAATGCTGATGCTAGGTGAGCATAGTCCAGGTAGAGGGAACAGCACAGGCAACAGCTTGAGGCCATAAAGAGCACAACATTCAAGCAACATAAAGAAGGATGACCAACACACAGAGCACGAAAGGGCAAATATCCAAAGAGGCTCAGAGATGGGGGCGGAGTACAGAGTGCTTTCTAAGCTATGTTAGGCATTTCGGACTAAATTCCAGTAATAATAGGTCAATGTTTTTAGGGGGAAAGGAGTAGAGTAATAAACGTAATAAAATTAACACTGGGGTAATTTATTGCAGTTTTCTCTCTTGACCACAATGGGAATGGATTGGAAAGGATATAACTAAAAGCAAAAGCTGACTTGGCCAAAGAAATCAAAGTGTTCAAAAAACTAAATTTCATTTTAAAAAACAATCAATTTGACACGCAGATTTTTAAGATTTTCTCAAGAAACTGAATATCTGCTCTCAATTTTAAGTATTTATTTGGCAATATATAAACTTGAAAAAACATACTTATGCTTCATTGTTTCTGGAGTTTAAACACCAACACATAATTCAAAAGCCTCCTACATCAAAATCAATAAAGGACACAGCTGGTACAACCGTAACACAAAGGGTTCACGGAGAAGGCAAAGTGTGCTATATAAATGTGGTATGAAGTTAAATGCATAATATCTGACGCAAAAAGAAAAATCTCCTAGAGATACAACTTAGTTACTACCTCTGTAAACTTCAGTTTCCTCCTTAATAAAGTAGGCGTATCTTACAGAATGGCTATAAAAAGCAAATGAGACAAAATGTTTTGTAAACTCAAAGGTTATTTTATACTAACACATGTACTTACATGAACTGTCTGTGAATAACTGAATCCTCGTGTACTATAAAAGTAAATCTGACTGAACACACTTTTCCTTTTACTTTTTGTAAGACTTTCGTGGTAGACCACTTTTCCCCCTGCAGCTTCCTTAAGGAGCTGAAAAATTACTGTTTTGTTTATATAAATATCCACTCGACTGAATCATAGACTTCCCAGTTTCAAAAGATGTCTAGGAAAATGTTTAAATCCATTACTCAAAGAATCCCTGAAGAAACTAAAAATAAGAAGTCACAAATCTTATGATAAAATGCTGATAATTTGCTTTATTCAGACAAATATGAAAATTCAACCTTGAACCCAACAATCACTCTGGAAAAATATTTGATACCAACTAAAAGAGGAAACATGAAGTGATTGCTAATTACTACTGGAATTGCTTGCCAGGTACATCAAACAAAGTGGGATTAGGGGTGGGGAAAGATATCCCTCATCACATCTATCTAAAAACAAATTTCATCTTATTATTTACAAAATAAATTAAAACACAGCTACAAGAGCAACTCACCTAAGGAAATTGTCAATCTTCAAAGTTTCACCCCTTTTTTTTTGTCAACCATAATTTGAAAAGAAATTTAAGCAAAAGAAAAAATAAATATCTAGTTTATATATCTGGTACTTAGGTATAATATACATTAATTGTATTTCCCTAAAGAACCCCAAAATGTTCATGTGTCTTGGGGAGGGTCTCTCACAGCTAGTCTCTATTTAAGAGGTAAAAAAAGGAGGAAATAGAGAGGTTGGAGGAGAAAGTGGACAGAAAGAAAAATAAATAAAACAAAAACTGTGCCAAATAGAAATATGAAGATCATTCAGGAGCCAGATTAAAAAATAAACACCATGACAAAAACGAGAACGTAGATAAATTGAAATGATTAAACAAAATCACACATCATAAAACCTTTATGAAAGTGAAATAACTATAAAAACAGAATAAAACGGCAGAAGAAAATGAGTTCTGAAAGAAAAAATGGTTACTAACAATAGGTTGAAATAAGTGGATTTAAATCACTGATGAGTAGATATCTACCTAGAAATAAAGTCTGGACTGAGTAGGAAAAAAGGAAAAACTGAGCAGAACACACTAAAGAGTGAACAGAAAAACCCTCCACAAAATATTACTATCTTACGACTTACTGAACTATACTGAAGATAATGTTTATGTTATATATTAAAATTATATGATAGGCTCAGCGCCTATAGCTCAACCGGCTAAGGCGCCAGCCACGTACACCTAAGGTGGCAGGTTCGAATCCCCAGCCCGGACCCGCCAAAACAACAATGACGGCTGCAACCAAAAAAAAATAGCCGGGCGTTGTGGCGGGTGCCTGTGGTCCCAGCTACTTGGGAGGCGGAGGCAGGAGACTCGCTTGAGCCCAGGAGTTGGAGGTTGCTGTGAGCTGTAATGTCACGGCACTCTACCCAGGGGGACAGCTTGAGGCTCTCTTTATAAAAAAAAAAAAAAATTATATGATAAATCTACAGAAATATAATTGTATAAGCTATCTTTCTAATAATTATATAAGAAATATGAGGACAATTATACTCCTAAGAGTCTAAGAAAAAAATCCTGATTGAATAAATGTTAAGAAATTACCAACTAAAAATAATTCGAATACATTTTGGAAATATGGCAAAAAATAACAATGAAAGTGTGAAGGGAGAAGAATCTTCCAAGATTGGCATCTAGTTTTAAGAGACTCCTTGCTGTCTTTGTTTTCTCAGGGTATTACAACATAATAAACGCAGAGGAGCTCTATGACTTCCTTTACAGTCAAGCCTTCTTAGTAGTAACTGGATGTTTGGGTAATAAAGCCATTATCCAAGGCAAAGCTGTTTCCTTACACTCAAAAGTTTTAAGAATCAGGTTCCTCAAAAGTCCTTCTCTTCAGGCATTAAGATGGCAGAACTTAATGGCAACCTTCCACAGAGGAAACAAGGGAGACACAAAGGTGTAGAAGCACCTAGGCAAATACTGACAGGATGAGAAACAAGACACAGAGGGAAAGCAGACTTTGCTAATTTGGTAAATACAAGAAAAATGCAAACAGAGAGATTAGCAAACATTTCTTTATGTCTTATAATTTTTTTCCCCAAGATAAACATGCATTCAGTGAATCTCTAAATTTAACATTAAAAGCTGCTTTAATGTAACTCTCTTCTAATCTTCCCTACCTATGTCCATTTATTATTGAAGTAGAATTGCTTACTATAAGCAAATACAAAATAAATTGTATCTGAAAAAGGCATGTATAGGTACACAGGTAAGAGAAAGGACAATACCAGAGATTTGTCACTACTTTCAGAAAGTAAACACTGTGATACCAAGCACACATTCACACAGGGAATGAGTTACAAGTTAGTAATAACAGATTGGTGGGATCTTGTGTTTTGCTTTTGAAAACGGTTATAAAGGAGGTTCTAGAGTGCTGGAAAGCAGCTGACCACTTCAGGTCTCCTGAGACTGAAATGCAGTTCCATTTTCACAGTCTATGGAGGTTCAAAGTAGCTGGGTTTTGTAAGCAGGTAAGAAAACACTAAGACTAGTTCAAGTGGGTTCTTAAATTGTATAATTTTTATAGACATGGGTTTTGATACTCCAAATGTAATGAATAACCTAGTCTACTCATAAAACTTACTTTCTTAAAAATCAGTTTTGTAGATTTTTTTTTTATTTTTCCCTTACCTCAAAGCTATCCTCAGGTCAAGTCTCTCTTCTTCCTATAACCTATCCTGCTTTTTTTTTTTTTTAACCCCCTACCCATTCCTTAACTTTTCTTATCCCACCCCAGTGTATCAATTACATTAATTACCTACTACCTTTTCATTTAACCTTTACTAATGCTGAAGAATTGAGCCTATAAAGAGCAATAAAACATAATCTTAGTCCTCCCGGAGCTAACAGTGCAGTAGAGGAAACAAAGGTAAGTAAATAGCCACAAACATATGACAAAAGCAACCGGAGAGAGAAAATAACTACTTAATTCTGCCCAGGGACACTGAAGTTTAAAGGGTAAGTAGATAGATGGTCACAGACACGAAGGGCATTCCAGAGAGAAACAAAACATGCGCAGGGACAAAGGGGTGAAAGGATTATGGTTGATTCTAAGAAATGTCACAGAGCTGTACAAAGTTGGAGCACAGGAGGTGATGGGAAAAGGTCAGTCTTATGTGCCACATTAAAACAGGTGAGACTATTAAAAGCTGTATGGGGAATGGAGGAGGTATGTCATGAAATCTGCATTTCAGAAAGTACAGAGTAGTGGTTAATTTTTCCCTGGGGATACCTGCCAAGGTCTAGAGATTTTCTGATGATCAGGGGGTGAGGGAAGCTGCTACCATTTAGTGGACAGAGGGCAAGGATGTGCAAGAAGGCTAACTGCCCATATCCAAGAATTACGTGGCCCAAAAGGGCCACGGTTAAGAAACCTTGGTTAGAGCTAAATCCCAGGGTATAGGAGTAAGACTAAGGGCAAGGGATCAAGTAGCACGGAAGTTCTACAAAAGTGAAGGCCGTTTTCTTGTTACCCAGCAACTCTAATTGTAGCCCAATGCCAGATACAACATAGGAACTCAATATTACTTGTCAAGTGAATGAACGATGTAGAACTCTGAAGCCTGAAATGTGGCTGTGGCAACTATAATGGAAAACAAACTGGAGAAAGTAGAATACACAGGTCTTATTTACTAAACAGACATAAAAAATAAACAAAATGGATTCTGTGCAACATGGCCAACTGGAGCCAGCTTTCCACGGAGGCTCCCGTCCAGAAGGAGAGTTAAAGGACAGAAGTTTAGCAAGTAATATGATGGTCTGGAGCTGAGCCAAGAGAGAAGGTTAAAGAACGCAAATCAACCCTGCTGAGGCGAGCTGTGACCCCAAGGATACAAACAATAGGTACAAAATCCTTCGCCAAGCAGATGGGGGTTCCCTTCTCCCATGAGAATGGTTCGCAGTATACTCTATACAAACAAGCAGGCACAGTTCAGATCTCCTCCTATTTTATCCCACGGGAGAGACCCTCTAAAAACCAGAACTCCTTCCCCAGAGAGGACCTACCAGTGTGGCATGGCACTCTCCTGCCAGGCATAAAACTGTGTATATTCTCTACATGCGATTCTAAACTCATAGCACTGCCCTCCACTCTCACCCTGAGGTCTGGAAGCCTGTTGCCCATGGAGTCCAGACTCTTGAGCATTTTCTCAAGAGTTGTGGACAAGCTGTGAGCTGTTGCTGGTCTGTGCTGATTCTGTGGCACGGGAGTAAGGAGAAGATGGTGAACTGAGAGAACCATACGGGAGAGGTGGTGCCCTGCAGCACAGAGCAACAGCAGCAGTAGCTGGAACAATAGGGCTCATACCCCTGGGGATGTTTTGGGAAGACACTCCCTGCGGCTCTGGGCAACCAGAGGGAACTGGGCATCTTCTCCTGTGGCAGCCACTGGTAGAACAGATCTGAGTCGGAAACACAGGCCCCATTGAGTAAAGGGTATGCCTGAGGTAGTACCTGCCTGGGCAGGGCATGGCGGGGATGGAGACTAAAATATGCTCAGAAGCAGCATACTCCCAGGACAGGGCTGAGTAAGAAGGACTGCTTTAGTGAGCCTAAGAAGCATCCGGCCCTCATGGGATCATAGCTGAGAAAAAAGCAGGTAGGGAGAGGCAAAAACTGAGAGCTGAGTGTGAGCTCTAACCACATCTGCCCCAACATAGACTGCAAATGAGACAGAGACACCAGCTACGGGCAGCAGCACAAACTGGGGCTGAGTTCTGTGAACTCAAACAGCACCTGGTCCACAAGGGAATATAGCCAGCACAGAAACAAATTATGCATAAATATAAGTGTCAGCAACATCAATCAGAGGCAGGACCGGAAATGAGTGAACCACTCCAGCTTCCATTAACCAGCCGAGGTTGTTAGGCCTCAGCTTCCCCTGCCAGATAGTGGCAGAGAGCGGCGGCCTGGCCAAGGAGACACAGATCTCCCTGTGAATCAGGCAGGTGCAAATCGCTGGAGCATCTGCTTATTGGACAGAACTCACTCACAGCCCTGTGGGGTTACCAGTGACTGGGTGTGACAGAGGTACAAGGTGGAGAAGGAGACATCAACCCTCCCAGACTAATTTATTTACTGGGTGGGTACTTCTGACCTCAAGGAACATCAGAGTGACTCATACTCAAGCTGCCAGCAGACCCCTGCTATCTAGCTGCTGGAGACATTTTGAACTCTCCCATCGGAGACCAGTGCTGACTGAGACAATTGATTTGGACCTTTTGAACTGGGTCTATCACCCGAGGACTATCCAAAGTGGTACCCTGGGTGTGTGGTTGTGGAAAGGTTTAATTTGCCTTTTCCAGTTGTGTGTGTGTGGGGGGGGGGGGGGGGGGTAACTTAATTGCTGGTATTTCTCCACAGCCAAGACTTCAACCCAGAGTGAATGATTCACTAGGGTAGGACAGAGACCAGCTGAAAACAAGACAAAGCCACTTAGCCCCACCACACCAAGCAGGTCCCAGTGTCTCAGGCCATCGCACTGTACGGGTCCTTTGCAAAGCTCTAGTGCAAAAAGTATAGACACCAGTCCCAGCGCTTGGGCAAAGGGCTGGTTAATCACTACTTCAGGAGCCCTTAACCCTATTTCACTTTATCTGCTGATCTTGCCAAATGATATAAAATAATCATGGGGTGGAATCAGTGGAAAAACTCCAGTAACATGAATAACCAGAGTAGATCAACTCCCACAAGGAACAATATGGTGGACACAACTAAAGTTCTCATTCATAAACAAATGGCTGAGATGTCAAAAATCAAATACAGAATTTGGATTCCAAATAAGATTAATACAATGGCGGTAAAGTTGTAACTAGAAATTCAAGGAGCATTTCAAAAGTTGTCTCAAGAATTCAACGAATTCAAAGACAAAATAACCAAAGATTTTGACACACTGAGACAACTTACAGCCCTCAAAGATCTGAAAAATACAGCAGAATCCCTCGGTAACAGAAAGGAGCAGGCAGAAGAACGGATTTCTGACATTGAAGACAAAGCTTTTGAATGTTCCCAAATGCTCAAACAGGAAAAGAAGTGGAGAGCAAAAACAGATCATTCTCTCAGAGAGCTCTGAGATAATTAGAAAACTAATATTCGCCTTATAGGAATTCCTGAAAGCAACGAGGTGGCTCTGAAAGGCACAGATGCCCTACTTCAAGAGATAATGAAGGAGAAGTTCCCAGTCATGCTAAGAGATTCTGAAATGCAGACATCAGACAGTTTCAGAACCCCAGCATGACTCAACCGGAATAAAACATATCCTAGACACATTATAATTAACTTCACCAAAGTTAAAATGAGGAAGAAAATTCTGCGATCAGCCAGACATAAGAAAACCATAACCTACAAGGGGAAGAATATTAGAATGACTACAGATCTCTATGCTGAAACATTTCAAGCTAGAAGACGGTGGTCATCAACTTTTAATCTCCTAAAACAAAATAACTTTCAACCTAGAATCCTGTATCCAGCTAAAATGAATTTCATTTATGATGGAGAAATTAAATATTTTAATGACATTCACCTGTTGAAGAAATTTGCCATAACCAGCTCTCCAGGATATTCTCAGATGTATCCTCCATAATGACCAGTGCAATCCTCCACCCCAAAAGTAAACTCACTCAGAAACTTTTGATCAAATTCCAGCTTCCACAGTGGCAAAGGATTAAAAATGTCCCCTGGACTTTCAAGAAACTCGATACACAAAACTCTACCAGGCTTATCAACAGTCTCAATTGTCCTCTAAAGAGGCACAGGTTGGCAGAGTGGATACAAAAACTCAGGCCAGATATCTGCTGCATACAAGAATCTTATCTTACTTTAAAAGATAAATATAGACTCAGGGTGAAGGGATGGTCATCTATATTTTAGGCAAATGAAAATCAGAAAAAAGCAGGTGTTGGAATTTTATTCACAGATACAATAAGCTTTAAACCAACAAAAGTAAGGAAAGATAAGGATGGTCACTTCATATTTGTTAAGGGTAATACTCAATACGATGAGATTTCAATTATTAACATTTATGCACCCAACCAGAATGCGTCCCAATTTATAAGAGAGACTTTAACAGACATGAGCAACTTAGTTGGAGATTTTAACACTCCTTTGGCAGTGCTGGATAGATCCTCCGACAAGAAGCTAAGCAAAGAAATTTTAGACTTAACCTTAACCATTCAACAATTGGATTTAACAGACATCTACAGAGCATTTCATCCTAACAAAACTGAATACACATTCTTCTCATCAGCCCATGGAACATACTCCAAAATTGATCACATCTTAGATCACAAATCTAACCTCAGCAAATTTAAAAGAACAGAAATTATTCCTTACATCTTCTCTGACCATCATGGAATAAAAGTTGAACTCAATAACAACCGGAATCGGCATACTCATACAAAAGCATGGAAACTAAATAACCTTATGCCAAAAAATAGCTGGGTCATAGACGAGATTAAGAGGGAAATTACCAAATGTTTGGAACAAAACAATAATGAAGACACAAATTATCAGAGCCTCTGGGATACCCCAAAGGTCCTCCTACAAGGGAAATTTATAGCACTGGAAGCCTTCCTCAAGAGAATGGCAGGAGAGGAAGTTAACAACTTACTGGGATATCTCAAGCAATGGAAAAGGAAGAACGTTTCGATCCCAAACCCAGCAGAAGAAAAGAAATAACCAAAATTAGAGCACAATTAAATGAAAGTGAAAACAAAAGGATTATACAACAGATCAACAAATCAAAAGGTTTTTTGAAAAGGTCAATAAAATAGATAAATCATTTGGCTAAACTAACCAGGAAGAAAAAAGAGTAAAATCCCTAATTTCATCAATCAGAAATGGTAAAGATGAAGTAACAACAGACTCTTCAGAAATTCAAAAAATCCTTAATGAATATTACAAGAAACTCTATTCTCAGAAATATGAAAATCTGAAGAAAACAGACCACTACTTGGAAGCACATCACCTTCCTAGACTTAGTCAGAATGAAGTGGAAATGTTGAACAAGCTTATATCAAGTTCTGAAATGGGATCAACTATACAAAATCTTCCTCAAAAGAAAAGCCCGGGACCAGACAGCTTCACGTCAGAATTCTACCAAAACTTTAAAGAGAAACTAGTACCTATATTACTCAATCTTTTCCAAAATATAGAAAAAGAAGGAATACTACCCAACACATTCTATGAAGCAAACATCACCTTGATACCCAAACCAAGACCCAAACCAGGAAAAGACCCAACAAGAAAAGAAAATTACAGACCAGTATCTCTAATGAATACTGATGCAAAAAATTTTCAACAAAATCCTAACAAACAGAATCCAGCAACACATCAAACAAATTATACACCAAGACCAAGTGGGTTTTATCCCAGGACCTCAAGGATAGTTCAACATATGTAAATCTATAAATATAATTCATCACATAAACAAATTATAAAACAAAGACCATATGATTTTCTCAATTGATGCAGAAAAAGCTTGATAATATCCAGCATCCCTTCATGATCAGAACACTTAAGAAAACTGGTATAGAAGGGACATTTCTTAAACTGATACAGGCCATCTACAGCAAACCTACAGCCAATATCATATTGAATGGAGTTAAATTGAAATCGTTTCCACTCAGCTCAGGAACGAGGCAAGGTTGCCAGTTGTCTCCACTGCTCTTTAACATCGTAATGGAAGTCTTAGCCATTGCAATTAGGCAAGAAAAGGCAATCAAGGGTATCCACATAAGGTCAGAGAAGATCAAACTTTCACTCTTCACAGATGATATGATTGTATATTGGAAAACACCAGGGATTCTACTACAAAACTCTTAGAAGTGATCAAGGAATACAGTGTCATCTCAGGTTACAAAATCAACACTCATAAATTTGTAGCCTTTTTATATATCAACAATAGTAGTGCCAAAGAAGATGAAATATTCGGGAGTTTACCTAACAAAGAACGCAAAGGATCTCTATAAAGAGAACTATGAAACCCTAAGAAAAGAAATAGCTGAAGATTTCAACAAGTGGAAAAACATACCATGCTTATGGCTGGGAAGAATCAACATTGATGAAATGTCCATACTACCCAAAGCAATATAAAATTTTAATGCAATCCCTATTAAAGCTCCACTGCCATACTTTAAAGATCTCAAAAAAATAATACTTCATTTTATATGGAATCAGAAAAAACCTCAAATAGCCAAGACATTACTCAGAAATAAAAACAAAGC
>NW_003852502.1:3076559-3078376 GCF_000181295.1 Otolemur garnettii | reverse complement strand
CAGACCTCAGAAAATACTGTAAATTGATAGTGATCAAAACAGCATGGTACTGGAACACAAACAGAGAGGTAGATATATGGATCAGAATAGAGAACCAAGAGATGAACCCAGCTACTTAGCATTAATTGATCTTTGACAAGCCAATTAAAAACATTCAGTGGAAAAAAGATTCCCTATTTAACAAATGGTGCTGGGTGAACTAGCTGGCGACCTGTAGAAGACTGAAACTGAACCCACAACTTTCACCATTAACTAAGATAGACTCTCACGGGATTAAAGATCTAAACTTAAGACATGAAACTATAAAAATACTAGAAGAAAGTGCAGGGAAAACTTTTGAAGAAATCGGCCTGGGGGAGTATTTTATGAGGAGGAACCCCCACCACCACCACCAGCAACACCGCAAATACAGCGGTGAAGCAACACCAAAAATACATTATTGGAACCTGATAAAACTAAAAAGCTTCTGCACAGCCAAGAACACAGTACACTGAAGAGAAAATTCTCTAAAGACAGGCACATGGCCTACAGACATATGAAAAAATGCTCATCACCCTTCATCATGAGAGAAATGCAAATCAAAACTACTTTGAGATATCATCTAACTTCAATAAGATTAGCTCACATCACAAAATCCCCAAACCAGAGATACTGGCACGGATGTGGAGGAAAGGTAAACACTTCTCCACTGCTGGTGGGAATGCAAACTAATACGTTCCTTTTGGAAAGATGTTTGGATAAGGTGACCAGACACCCCGCTTTTGGCAGGACAGTCCCGATTTTTAACAATTTGTCCCGTGTCCCGTGGCGTTTTAAAAAAGTCCCAATTTTTGGAAACAATGCACAACAAGCTAGGGAATGGTGGGAGAACAAGAAGGGAATATATGGTTTTCCACTGTCATGTGGCTATTTCGCCAGGATATGAGTTTTATATTATTTTTATTAATTTTATAATGCTAAACTTTAATAATAAATAATTGTTGAGAACTGATTATCAAGAACTGCTTATCAAAATTCGCATTGTTGATCAGTTGTTAGAATTCAACCACCATTGTTTGGACTTAATGAACAATGGCATTTTTTGGCATTGGCAAGCACGAAAACATTTTGTAACTGTCTCTCAGATGATACACATCATACTGTGTGCTAGTGCTAGTTAAACAAGTGATGTCAACAAATCAGCGATAATTTCGGTAAGTTATTTACTTATTTCATGAATTTAGCAGACAATACTCGTATTATTTATATTTTATTTATATTTTATAGTGGTGGCCAAAAGTCTAGTGCCAGCCTTGAAAGTGACACTTAGGACTTACAAGATATCATTATTAAAAATATATATTGACAAGGAAAAGGTTAAATCTTGGGCATCAGCAAAAATCACAACAGAGAACAAACGGTTAGAAATATTTCATCATTTTGAAACAAACCATGTTCCATACAATAATGCACTAAAAATTGTGGGATATACGCTGTCCTCAACAGGAACTAATGCTGCGACTGAACACATTTTTCCTACGGTAAATAAAGTGTGGACATCAGAAAAATCATAATTAAGTGCTGAGACTTTGAAAGCCATTTTATGTGTGAAATATAATTTAATAAATTCTTGTGAAAAATTTCATGACTTTTTAAACGACAGCAATCTACTAAAAAAAATTCACTCGAATGAGAAATATGCCAAAGAATAAAATAATACTATACATAATTTTTTACTGTATTTTATTTGTAAATTGTACTTATGTTGAAATTTAAAAAAATATACTACAATACTATTTTTGTGTTCTATGAAAATTTTTGTTGCTCCCTATAGACCA
>NW_003852502.1:3070090-3075918 GCF_000181295.1 Otolemur garnettii | reverse complement strand
GTCTTAACACAATAACTAAGAAAATGCAGTGAAGGCTGTTAACCAGTTTGATGAAAATACTTCAAATTGTATACAAAACCAGCACATTGTACCCCACGATTGCACTGATATACCCAGCTATGATTTAATAAATAAATAAATAAATAAATAAAATTAAGTCTTTTGAAAATAAAACGACTTCCAGACTTCTACCTTGGAATAACAAGTTCAGACAAGTAAAAGTTCTATTGTATCTAACTTTAAGACATTCAAACAGACAAGTCTAATAGTTTTGTATATGATTTGAAATAATAAAATCCAATTATTCCCATCAACTTGATCTTACATTATTCCTTAAGTTATTATAAGAAAATGAACAAACCCTACGTACAGTGTACTGTCTTAAATGTTGAGTCTTTCTTACTCTTCTCTCCCTAATACTTGGCAATATCATAGTAACTAACAAAAAGAGAAAAGAAAACTTTTCAAGGCAGCCAGACAGAAAATGACAAAGAAATCAACAGAAGAAAAATAAATCAGTACTACATTCATATTTTTTTAAAAAATTATTCTGACCCATACTGTGATAGCTTGAAATAACACACTGTAGTACTATGTAGGCAAATTATTCTTCCAAGAAGCACGAGGAATCACTTCTTCCTATCACCATCCTATTCATAACTTGATAATGAGGACAAGACAAACTGTATACCACAGTGAACCCTGACACTATGACTATACACGTAGAATCCAGATTCTCTCTAGCAATTTTCAAAAAATATGTAAATCAAAATCTTTGAAAGTATGCAAAACTGGTGTCCTAGTAGAGATTTTTCTTAAAGCAGAACTTAATAAATTTCAGTTAATTTATTAAGCTAACCCAATAAATTTCTTAATAAGCAACTAAGACTTTCCTGAAAATGTAAATGGAAAAGGGGAAAAAAAAAATTTACCTTAAACCATGAAAGTGAAATAATCTTTCAAAAATGTACAATAATGACCTGCTTGGTAATTAATTCTGTTACCTGAATCTACCAGTCACATTTCTATGCATCACACAAAACCCAAGGTATTTCTGTCACACATATACAGAGGGTTTAGTACCATCCACATTTTCAAGTATCCACTGGGGGTCTTGTAATGTATCTACAACAGTAAGGGAAACTACTGGTATTTATAGGTGTATACATTACATCTATGTCAGCATTTATTTACTGGCTTATCAACAACCTAGAAAATATTTTATCTGATTTTACAAATATTTGGTATCCTTTCTAAAAGATGATTAACATCAATTTCTTAAGTAGGCAAGTGTTATTACTAGAAAGTTTAGCCTCCAGGGAATAAAGAAAGCATAGCATGATGGAGTCAAACAGTCTGGGCTGAATCCCGGCTTTGCTTCTTAGAATATGTGACCTTCCTCAAGTTTCCATGCCTTGGTTTCCTTCACTGTAAAATAGGAATAGTAGTTCCTACCTCCAGAGCATTTAAGATGTTAACAGAAAATTTAAGTAGTGCTTTGTACATAGTAATTACTCACACAGTAATGTTAAAAGTTATTTACTGTCTTTGCCTACCACAGGTCTACCAGACATTGATAAATGTCACATACTCCCCTTCTAATATAAATCTATAGTTTTTCAAAGAGAAGAAACTTTTACCTATAGGGGAAAGCTCCTATAATGTTTTACCTTCCTCTTCTTTCAGGAAAACTATTCTACTCATTAGTGTAATTTTCTAAGTTCAATTATACCCTAGTGTTTCAAATTCCTTTGTTGTTTCAATGGCTGTTCATTATAATAAGACTACATATTTAAATTATTTAACCAGAACAGTCATATGTGAAAAAAGAAAACATGATCATCCATGATTACCAGTCATGCAAATACCATATAGGATACCTTTAGAAAGTAGGTCAGAGGAAAGAAATGGTCCAGAATATGCCACAGAGACAAAGATATAAAATGTTTAAGATACGGTGACAAAGATAAAATGAGAAAGTCTAGTATGTAAATCTCACTTGTTTTATGTGCATACTTGGTTAAGTCCCAAAAAAGATAAAAAAATGGAGCGGAGAGGTTATTTTAAAAGATAAGGATCACTTCTGAGGTTTATCTTACAAGGGTACAAGTGAATCTTTCTAAGAGTAGAATGTGAATGTTTTAAAATAATAACTAAGAAAATGACATGAAGGCTACGTTAACCAGTTTGATGGAAGTGTTTCGGATTGTGTGTGAAAACCCCACACTGTACCCGAGAAGTGCATTAATGTACATAGTTACCATTCAATAAAAAAAAAAAAAAATAAGGACTGAGAATTTTTCAGTGTCAGTAAAGACATTACAGATTCAAGAAAGCTAATAGATCTCAAACAAGATAAATAAAAAGAAGCTGGGGCAGCGCCTATAGCTCAAAGGAGTAGGGCACCAGCCCTATATGCCAGAGGTGGAGGGCTTAAACCCAGCCCTGGCCAAAAACTGCAAAAAAATAGAAAGAAGCTGACACCTCACCTAACCCTTGTGAGAACAGCCCACAACACAAAGCCTCAAAGTTGCAGATGCTGGTGTGGATATAGAGATAAGGAAACACTTTTACACTGCTGGTGGAACTGCGAACTAATACAACCCTTTTGGAAGAAGTATGGAGAACCCTCAAACTAGACCTCCCATTTGCTCCTGCGATCCCATTACTGGGCATCTACCCAGAAAAATAAAAATCATTTCTCTTAAGGACACTGCATTGGACTATTTATTGCAACTTAATTTACAAGTGCCAAATTGTGGAAACAATCTAAATGCCCACAAATCCAGGAATGGATTAACAAGCTGTGGTATATGTATACCATGGAATACTATTCAGCCACTAAAAAAGACGGAGACTTTGCATCTTTTGTATTAACTTGGAGTTGAAAAACATTCTTCTTAGTAAAGCATCACAAGAATGGAGAAGCAAGAATCCAATGTACTCAATTCTGATATGAGGACAATTGATGGTAATACATGGTGAGGGGTAGGGGAATTGGAAGCAGGGAGAGGGAAGTAGGAAGGGGGTGGGGGGTGACAGTGTGTGAAACATCTCTTGGGGATGGGACGCAATCATAAAGACTTTACCTGACAAATGCAAGCAGTGTAACCCGGTTCTTTGTACCTTCAATGACCTACCAAAACTGACCAACAGTATAAAAAGTATCCAGAAAAAGAAGTAACTAAGAAAAAGGAAGATAACATTCCTTGCTAGTCCATAAGATGGGAGTGTCAAGGAAGAGGTTATGATTAAAGTGTGCAGGTCTCTGAAAGTCAGGAGTTGGCTTAATTATAAAGTACAAGATTATTAAAATACCTTAATCACCTCTTTATACTACCTTCAGCAGAAGAGTGACAAAGTAAAGGCACAAGGTCACTATCACAGTGTTACACAGTATACTAGAAGGGAGAGAGGAAGAAGACGCCAAAAACAAGAAGACCTGTTTGGAGGATGCTGTATTATGATAATACAGGTAAGACAAGGGCCTGGGACTAGCAGAGGTGAAAAAGAGAGCTAGGAGGCGTTTCCAGAGATTAATCTCCATCAGTTTTCTTTCTTTGAAACTTTAAAGGTAAAAAAAAAAAGGCACCGTGCTTCTTAAAATATAACTTTTTATTTTCTATTATAACTAACTTAAATTATGATACTGATTCCTACTAATTCAACCTAATAATATACACTTTAGTAAGAAAATGTTTGCAAAAATAAACAAGCTAATCGGCCTACATAAAGCACAATCCATACAATCCATAATTACACATTATGAATTCTTGGCTATTAAAACTACTAACAAGGAAAAAAAATCTGATACTTTTTCACTTTTAAATGCTGGTGTATACAATATGAAGTTCTCTCATATCATAATAACTAAAAAACCTTTTATTTTCAAAGGTTCTTTACCAAGAGCATATCAACTATGCAGTGAAACTGAACAACTCACCAATGCTGGGTGGGCTGCCATAGTTAATCGGAGACTCAGGTGGTCTTCCACAATGCAGTGCAGCCAGAGCAGACCCTTTCCACACGACATGCTTGCAGCCTGTTAAACAGACACATGTTTACGCATACAAAGATAGATCACAAAAACAAAGTGAGAAAGGCAAGGTCTAAACTCTATCAGAAAATTTTCATACTTTTATTTGTACGTAGCAAGGACTGTCTTCCAGCTCCTAATAAAGTTTGTACTCCAGGAACACTCTGAGGAATTTCTTGTTCAAGAAGAGGTCCTAGACGATGACATATTTGCAGCAAGTGATCAGGTGCTAAATGCCTGTAATACTTCACCTATTACATGAAAGACAAATATAAAAACATTTGCTAAATAAAGTGGTATAATTCTGCATGTTACAATATACTTTTTAAAATGTTGTATGTTCTGGATATTCAACATTTCATTTTATATGTGAAAAAGTTTACATTTATTTTGTGAAACAACTTGACTCAAAGAATAATATAGCTATTCCAACCAATTTAATTCACTGAAGAAAATAATGCTGAAAATTAACATAACCTCAAGTAACAAGCTGTCAATTAACAAATGCTGGTCAACATAAATACTGAATAATGAAAAATACATGTCATTGTAACCTAAAATGGCAAATTTCAAGTTTATCATTTTAATTTTCAAACCCTTCAAAGAATTAAGCAACAACCAAAAAAACTCAAACTATAAATGTTGTAAGCCTTTGATATAAAAGAAAATCTCCGGAATACTTAAGAATTAAAGAGAATTGATAGTTTATTATAAAATTTAACACTGTGCTGAATTTTACCATTTATTTACCAAAAACCTTACAGAGAGAAATGCCAAGCAATCTTAACTGCTGCCTCACACAAGGTCTCACCTATAAAATAAATCTACACACTAGAACAACTTTGAGCACTTTGGAATAACTTCAAAATACACCAGCATTTCAATCTGTAAGATGAAATGCTAATATTTTTATTACCTAGTCTTTTAGTAAATAAATATTCACACAATAATTTAAATAAAATTAAATTAGAAAAATAAACTACTTTATCACTTTATATTTAGCTATAAAGTTACAAAAACTGTCCTACTGTCCTAAACATTCTAGTTTCGCTGTTCTCAAGGTATGTTCCGTGAACCTCTGGAGGTTCCACAAACAAAAACTATAAATAATAACCAAGCTGATACTCGGTTTTTCAGTCTCATTTTCTCATGAGTTTATGGTAGAGGTTTCCTGAGGTCACATGACATACGATGTCACAACAGACTTTTTTTTTTTGAGACAGACTTTTTTTTTTGCCCTTGGTACAGTGCCATGGCATTACATTGCCTTGGCATCACAGCTCACAGAGACCTCAAATTCTCGGGCTTAAGTGATTCTCTTGCCTCAGTCTCCCAAGTAGCTGGGACTACAGGTGTCCACCACAATGCCTGGCTACTTTTTGTTGTTACAGTTGTCACTGTTGTTTAGCTGGCCCGGGCCTGGTTCAAACCTGCCAGCCTTGGTGCACATGCACTGGTCTTTTATTAAGCCAGACATTAGAGATTCACAAAAATGTAAAACAATGTAACTCCTCTCACAAATATGTTTTGTTTGAAAAATGTTACTTGAATTAACATGAAATTAGTTATTATATTATTTAATGTTTCCTAAATGTTGTTTCTAATATGGTAAATACCAATAGATTACAACCCACATCACGAAAGGAACTTCAACCATTTTTCATCCTAAGACTGAGACTCCGAAGTTTGAAAATTGCTACTCAAGTTTACTAAGGAATAGCAATTTTAACACAAATTATTTTTGAAAAGACTGATTAGGGGGGCTCGGCGCCTGTGGCTCAAGCAGCTAAGG
>NW_003852502.1:3052777-3069465 GCF_000181295.1 Otolemur garnettii | reverse complement strand
TTTTTTTTTGAGACAGGAGCCTCAAGCTGTCCCCCTGGGTAGAGTGCCGTGGCATCTCAGCTCACAGCAACCTCCAACACCTGGGCTCAAGCGAGTCTCCTGCCTCTGCCTCCCAAGTAGCTGGGACCACAGGCATCCGCCGCAACGCCTGGCTATTTTTTGGTTGCCGCTGTCATTGTTGTTTGGCGGGCCCGGCTGGATTCGAACCCACCACCTTGGGTGTACGTGGCTGGCGCCATAGCCACTTGAGCCACAGGCGCCGAGCCAGTCTAGTTAATCTTAATTCAGTTTTCCAAACTCATTTAGCTACAGAATCCCTTTTTTCCTTATAATACCTATCATAAACACAACATATTTTAGGAAACACTTGTATAATTAGCTAAATAAAACAGAAAAAGTAATTAAAAGTATATTAAAATGAGTTTTTTTAAAATTGTTCCTATACATTTCTCTAATTTTCCCCAAAATAATTTATCTAAAAATAAAATGTAAGGCGTGGTGCCTGTAGCTCAAGCAGCTAAGGCACCAGCCACACACACCAGAGCTGGCAGATTGGAATCCACCCTGGGCCTGCCAAACAACAAGAACAACTATAAACAAAAAGAAAATAGCTGGACGTTGTGGCAGGTGCCTGTAGTCCCAGTTACTTGGGAGCCTGAGGTAAGGGAATTGCTTAAGCCCAGGAGTTAGAGGTTGCTGTGAACTGTGATGCCATGGCACTCTACCCGGGGCAACAGCTTGAGGCTCTGTCTTAAATAAACAAATAAATAAATAAAGTGAGACCTTTCTGGGGGTCACTGCCTCCATAGGAGAATATGTCTCTCACAAAGGGTCTCATTCTTCCCTCTCCAGAAAAGAAGAGGAAACAAAAAGCAGCAGCTGGTGTAGAGCCCCGATTCCTACTTCACGGGTGTGAAATGCCCAGGGATGCTATAAAGTCACCAGACCAGTCTCTTTTGGCTTGTAAAGTTTCAGAAGTCCACTGTCACCCTGATGGATCTGGAACATTTTGACACTGTTGGTGGGAATGCAAACTACTATAGCCTCTTTGAAAGAAATATGGGGAATCCTCAAAGAACTAAAAGCAGAGCTTCCATTTGATCCTGCAATCTCATTACTAGGCATCTACCCAGAAGAAAAAAAATTTTACCATAAGGACATCTGCACTAGAATGTTTATCACAGCTCAATCCACAACCACCAAGACAGAGAATCAGCCCAAGTGCCCATCAACACAAGAATGGATTAATAAATGGTGGTATATGTATACCATGGAATACTATTGAGACATAAAAAAGATGGAGACTTTATATCTTTTGTATTAAACAGGATGGAGTTGGAGAACATTCTCCTTAAAGGGGGGAGGATTGGTGAGCTCTCACCTAATGGACATAATGTAAGGGTATATGGCACATCTCCTGGGTTAAGAGCTCAAATACAACTTGGACTTGACCTAACAAACAATGTACCCTAATTGTCTGTGCCCTCATATTAATATGAAATTAAAAAAAAAAAATCTTAAATCTTTCTAAAAGCAGAGTATGAATGTCTTAATAACTAAGAAAATGACATGAAGGCTACGTTAACCAGTTTGATGAGAGTATTTCAAATTGTATATGAAAACACCACACTGTACCCTGTGATTGCATTAATGTACACAGCTATGATTTAATAAAAAAATAAAATAAAATAAATCTCCAGGATAGTTAGTCATGCACAAACAGTAATTCTGTGTGTTGGGTCCTCTGCCAGCCTACAGGAGGAAAAGCCAGACATACAGAAGGATGTTCCTTCAAAAGAAAGCAGCATTAAAAGTACCCTGCTTAGACGAAATGGGAAACCATCCCAATAATTACATTTGTGATATTAAAAAAAAAAATTAAAAGAGGGTGGCGCCTGTGGCTCAAAGAAGTAGGGCGCCAGCCCCATATGCAGGAGGTGGTGGGTTCAAACCCAGCGCAGGCCAAAAACTGCAGGAAAAAAAAAAATTAAAAGAAAAAGTCTAAAATATTTATAACATTCCTTCCAGTTCTGAACTTCTATGATTATTCTTATGTGACTTAACTGATCAAAATTCCTTTTAAAATTTTTACTTTAACAAGATGAAATTCAGTATTTATTGACCTCAGTTTTGGTATGATTCTGTTTTAGCGTTCGCGGGATAAATACATTTTCAAGTAGCGAAAACTCAAAAGCCTTACTTCAGAATTCTATCTTTTAATAAAATATTATGAATGCACTTTGTCTGACTAAAGATTTCTTTGATATTTTAGAATATTTTAAGTTTTTAAAATCAACTTCCATTTAAAAGTTAGAAGAGAGAGTTTCAGTTCTTAGAACTCATGCTTTCTCTGGCTTTTGAGACTTCACCTTGCTGGCGATCTTCTCTTCACGCACCCACCTCCAGCCCTCATTCTCCTGCATGTTTCAGGCTACGCCTCACTGCCTTCCACGACCTATTAACAACACCCCAGTCCTTCTTTTTGGACATTCTTTCTGTTCCCACAGTACATGATCCTCTCTTCAAATGTCCCTTTATACCCTTAGCATTCTGTAGTACTAAATAACATATTAACCGTTCATATTAATTATTCTTAATATATTCTGATACCTAGACCTCAGTGACCCCAACAATAGCTATGATTCTCTTCCCCAAAGAAATACACAGATGTGTATAGTAAGTCTTACCTCTAGTTGGGGTCTATTTTGGTGGTTCATAAGTCCCCTGCACTATACTGAAATTACTGCTTTAACTGTCTGTGTGCTATGTAAGAAAACATGGGATTAGGCCTTGTTTAGACCTGTCTACCACAACAGCTAATATACTACTACTTAAAGTGCTTAATAAAGTATTAGTTGGATCAAAGAACACTTAAGACTATTAAGGAACTACTGCCTTCCCCATTCCCAAAATACTCAAGTACCTGTCCCATCACATAAAATTAGATGTAAAAAAAAATGCTTACTTTATGTGGTATAATTTTTTGTTCTAATGATTTCAAACATTTTTTAAAGCCATAGAACACATCTCAAACCAAATTTAGACAAAACAGATGAAAATACAGGTGTTCTGAAGTATAATTTCAGAGCCATCAGGGCACTGCCGCTGCCTCACTCTCTACTCACTTCCTCCACATGGTGCTGAGGTGCCACCATGAAAGGTCTCTGGAAAGAGCAACAGGAAACGGAGCTGACAGACATGCCCTTACCATCCGCCCTCCCCAGGGATAAATTCTTCTGAGTCTTCTTTCCCATTCCTCATTTTCTCAGCCCATGACCTACCCTAGGGGAATTTTTTAAAAAGCTAAGGGTTTCTCCTCTATCAAAACTTCATAGACACCTGGCTCTATTAAAAGGTCATTTTAATATTTAAGATCTTATCTCTCTACTTAGGCTTTGAATCCTAACTTCTCTAAATTCACAGAAATCCACATTCCCATACATTCCTAACTCCCTCTCTACTAGCACTCTCCTCTATACCTACAGTTCAAACACTGTCACTTTGCTTCCACCTTAGGAAAAAAACAAAAATCCTGCCTAAATCCTATATGCAACACCTCCCCATTCAAATCCTCCAGCTACCACCTTCGCTTGCTGTTCCTCTCCAGAAACATGCTTTTAAAGAATGATCCACAGTCACTCTCATTTCATATCCCAGCTCCTCTGCCTGCTCCATACTAGCTTCCAAAGTAGCTTCCATATTCCTAACTTCACAAAGAAAACCTCTTAGCAAAAAATTCACCTTAATTGTTCATAAATCCAAAAGCATTTTTAACTCTAGACCTTAATGCTTCAGTAATTTTTAACCTGTTATTGAACACTTTCTCCTTTGTAAACCCTGTCTTCTCTTAACTTCTGTGGCACTGCTGGGCTTTCCGTCTACCTCTCTAACCATTCCTCCTCATTTATTTTGAGGCTTCTCCTTTTCTACCTGGCACTAAACAGTGAAGTTTCTTAAGGTCCTGTTTCCAGAACACAGTTCCAGACCATTCTTTCTTCTCACTGGATACACTTTCCTTACAAACTGTTATTGCAATGATGCCCAATTTTCTGTGTATAGCTTATACTTTCATCTCAAACGTTCTTAAGACACCTTTCTTTATAGAGTCCCACAAGGCACTTAAACTGGACATACACAAAAAACTCCTGCATCCTCATGCCAATACTCCCTCCCCTTAAAAATGTTCCCTACCTTGGTGAGTGTCAAAACCATCTATCCACCGCTGTTCCTCCCTCCCATCATCAACATCCAAGTGATTTTTTTCCTTCCTATCCTTAAATCCATCTACCCATTTCTTTAACAGCCCAAGCTCAAATTACTTAAGCAAAAACTTCTACCTTGTATCTTTCCCACATCCACTCATACCCTCTATCTATCTCATCAAACCTACTGCATATTATAATTAGAATACACTGTTCCAAAACATCTATCTAGTTAAGTCACCCCTACTTAAAACACTTCAGAGCCTTTCCTTACCCTCTGGGTAAAGAATGAAATCCTTGACACGGGGTCTACAATACCAGGAAAGCACATATGGTGGTTTCCTCCTTTTTCTAACTTTACCTGGCACATTCTCAGCCCTACTCCTACGGTCATGCTCCACATTTCAGGCGCCAGCCTACTTCAGGAGCTTTACTGTGTCTCTCTCTCCTATTAGGATTCTCCCATGTGGTGTACTCTTTGCAATTCCCCACCTTCTTGTGCCCAGACAGCTCTTCCTTCCATGTGCCTCAGATCTTCTCTCCAATGTAATTTCCTTTGTTTTCCTAGACTCTCCTCGTATGTTTTATGGGTTGTATAGTTTGACTCTTCATTTTTAATTCATAAATCAGTTTGTGATGATGCATATAAGTGTAATCATTCCGTTTTTCTTCCCTATTTTACCACAATCTCCAAAAGAACAGTGGCCATGAGTCTTTTTGCTCCCTGCTATAACCCTCTCATTTACACACAGAACAATAAGATTATCTTTAATATTGCCTTTTTCTAAATAGTATTCATCATAAATCTATTAATTATATTTATATTCTTTACAAATATGAATCCATGCACTACGGTCTGTATTTAAAATGTAAAACAAAAACATTTAAAAATTAAAATAGCTTATTTATGGCTACACATATGATTTAGCAAGGCTAAATAGCTTACTTATGACTATACATGATTTCTTCAGGTTAGTAAGAACCCAATCTTTAATAATGACTGAAGTTTTTTAGTCTAAATTAACTTTTATTTTACCAGTAAATAACGAAAAGAATCATTTTAAATGCTATCATAATAAAATCCCTTATCCATAAAGTCTGTACAGTAGAACTTCTATAAATGGACCACCCAAAGGACTAGAACAAACTGACCCACACACTGAGGTGTTCAACATAAGGGGCCAGGATTCCCCAACTGACCTGTACACGTGGGGCATGGCCACGCTAGGAAAAACTGCAATTCCTGAGGGGAGGTGGTCAGCTCTGAAGGATCTACTACTGTATATAGATTCTTAGTCATCTGTTGTACAGTATTATTTGGGGCGAAAACTCAACATGCTCAATTTTTAAGATATCCATTACTTTCTATAACCATACATGCTTTCAAATTCTTAAGATATTCAACACATAAAAAGAACCAAATTATAAAGCTACGTGTCGTAATATTAACAACAATACCAAAGTTACCACATATTGGTTGCACACTAAGGGCAAGACCCTCTGATAGTGTAAGTTTCACATGTAAAAGCTTAGTTAACTATTTTAACAAAAAAAAAGTACATACTATTGTTATTCCCATTCTACAAAGAAATTACAGTACAAAAAGACATTAACAGTCCTCTCAAGCTCATGCACAAGGAGTAGATGGTAGCGATGAAAGTCGAATCAAGGCACTGTGACTCCAAAGCCTACGTTCATACTTTCTCACAGATTACCTAACTACTGACTAAAACATATGTATACACCAATGTACAAGATATGAGCAAGGTATAAAACAGAAGTTTTGAGTAAATTTCAACACAGACATTAAACTGAACCAAAAAGAGAGAGAAATATCTTACAGTTCACTTTCACTACTAAGAAAACTAACAAAAAGGCCTGAGTTCCTACAGGTTAAAGAGAACACTTTAAAAAAATCTAAGGGTAGCAGAAGTTAACAAATGAAAGACCATACCATGCTCAGGGCTGGAAAGAATCAACACTGTTAAAATGTCTGTACTACCCAAAGCGATATACAGATTTAATGCAATCCCCATTAAAAAGCCAATGTCATACTTTGAAGAACTTGAAAAAGGAGTTATTTCATATGAAACTAAAAAACCTCAAATAGCCAACACAATTCTAAGAAATAAAAACAAACCTGGAGGCATCAAGTTATCAGACTTCAGGTTATATTACAAGTCTATAGTGATCAAAACAGCATACTATGGGCATAAAAAGAGATATAGATGTATGGAATAGAACAGAGAACCGAGAGATAAAACCAACCTCATATCCCCAGCTGATCTTCGATAAACAAAAGCATACACTGGAAAAAAGAATCCCTACTTAATAAATGGTGCTGGGAGAACTAGCTAGCCATGACCCGCACCTCTCACCATTTACAAAAACTAACTTACACAGGATAAGAAATTTAAAACTAAGACACAAAAAGATAAAAACCCTAGATGAAAGTGTGGGAAAAACTCTGAATGATATCAACCTGGGGAGAGATTTTATGAAGACCCTATTGGCAACTGCAGCAACAACAAAAATAAATAAATGAGACCTGATCAAGCTTAAAAGCTTCTGCACAAGGAGGGACACAACAAACAAAGCAAACAGACAATCTTCAGAATGAGAGAATGAGATGAACCAGAGAACAAATGAATCCATGTTATGAATCTGACAAAGGCTTAATAACCAAAATGTATAAAGAACTCAAGCAAATCAACAAAAGAGCAAACAACTCCACTAACCACTGGGCAAGAAACATGAATAGAACCTTTTCTCAAGCAGACAGCCAAAAGGCCAAAAAACAGAAAAAAATGCTCATCATCCCCAATTATCAGAGAAATGCAAATCAAAACCATCTTGAACTATCACCTAACCCCAGGGAGAACAACTCACCACAAAGTCCCAAAGCTGCAGATGCTGGCATGGGTGCACAGTGAAGGGAACACTTCAACACTGTTGGTGGGAATGCAACCTAACACAGCCTGTTTTAGATAGAAATATGGAGAATCCTCAATAGGCTAAAAGTAGATCTTCCATTTGATCCCACAATACCTTTACTAGCTATCTATCCAAAAGGAAAAAATATCATTTTATCATAAAAACATCTGGGCCAGGCTCAGTGGTTCACACTTGTAATTCTAGCACTCTGGGAACCCAAGGCGGGTGGAGTACCTGAGCTCACAGGTTTGAGACCAGCCCTAGCAAGAGTAAGACGTCCTCTCTAAAAATAGCCTGGTGTTGTGGTGGGCGCCTATAATCCCAGCTACCAGGGGGACTGAGGCAAGAGAATCACTTGAGCCCAGGAGTCTGAGGCTGCTACAAACTACCAGACCACAGTACTCTACTGAGGGCAACAAATTGAGACTGTCTCAAAAAAATATAAAATAAAAAATAAAAACATCTGCACCAGAAAGTTCATCACAGCTCAATCATAAAGATGTGGAAACAACCCAAGTTCCCATCAACCCATGAATGGACTGATAAACTATCATATACGTATACCATGGAACACTACTACTCAGTGATTAATAAAGGAGACGACTTTACAGCTTTTGTATTACCTGGATGAATCTGGAGACTGTTCTCCTTAGTAAAGCATTTCAAGAATGGAAAAGCAAGGTCAGGCACACTGGCTCATGCCTGGAATCCTAGAAGGCCAAGGTGGGTAGATTGCCTGAGCTTATAGGTTTACAAGCCTTAGCAAGAGCAAGACCGTCTCTAAAAACAGCCAGGCATTATGGTGGGCACCTATAGTCCCAGCTACTTGGGAGACTGAGGCAGGAGAACCACTTGAGCCCAAGAGTTTGAGGTTGCTGTGAGTGCCATGAGGGCAACAAAGTAAGACTCTGTCTCAAAAAAAAGGAAAAAAAAAAATGGAAAAGCAAGCATCCTATGTACTCAATACTAACTTAAAACGAGTAGATGAACAACTGCAGGTCCAGACTAGAGAAAAACAATTAAATTCAAGAAGAGGGGAGGAGATTTAGTAAGCTCCCACCCAATGGGTACAATGTAGGGATATACAGCACCTGGTGGGTGAAGGACTCAACTAATAGAACTTGGACTTTACCTAACAAACACCAACAATGTAACCTAATTGTATGTACCCTTATATTAATCTGGGGGGAAAAGATTAAATAAATAAATCTAAGGGTAGAAATAGAAAAATAAAACAGTGACATAGTAACAACCCTAAATACCCTCCCCCAAATGGCTATAAGAAATTAACTAAATCATCACCTTACTTTTGTCATTATTTCTAAGATTACATTTCCAAATCCTTAATTTAAAATTAAAAGGTATAAACACATTAAAGGGTTAATATAAAATTTGCAATTACTATTTTAAAAAAATTTTAAACGCTCATTTATCAGTAGTGCACAACTTTTTTTAACCATGCCCTCTTTCATAAACAAAACATTTTATCTCCTCCCATTAAGATAAAAGAACATGGGCTGCAGCGCCTGTGGCTCAAAGGAGTAGGGTGTTGGCCCCATATGCTGGAGGTGGCAGGTTCAAACCCAACCCCAGCCAAAAACTGCAAAAAAGAAAAAAAAAAAAAGATTAAAGAGCATGCTTTATAGTTCTGGTGCCACCTCACAGAGATTTATTCCTCATACTGGCTAGACAAGGGGGCTAGTCAGAGCTTTTTCCAACTTCTTACATCCTGTCTACCTTCATTCTCAAGTGAAAATCACTTGCAATGGTAACAATAATCTTTGGTAAACTCTGTCCTCCTTGTGAAATCTCACATCCTATTGTCCATGGTAGAGGTCAGCAAACATTTTCTGTAAAGAGTCAGACGGTAAATACTTCAGGCTTGGAGGATATGCAGTATCTGCATCACATTTTCAGCAGCTCTTTAAAAACGAAATAACCATCTTTATCTTGGAGGCCTTATAAAAATAGGTCTTATACGCATGATTTACTTATAATAGACACAGTTTAAGGACTGCTGATTGGGAAGGATAAGGAAAGAAACTGCTCGTTGAGGGGTTTATTATTCTCCATCTTTGAGTAAACCAGTTTCTGGTTACTATGCTGCTTCATACAGCCATCCTTTCTGGTCAAGAAAATTTTGCCATTATCAGTGGAAAGTATTGTAAAAAGATGTCATCAGTGGGAAGAAAATATATAAAGGATCTGGAAACTCCTGCATACTACCAGACCTGATCATTAAGAACTTCTCTACTCAATTTTTAAAGATATGATCAATAATTTAGAATAAGAAATTTCAAGTCAAAGGGCAAGGTTTAAACTTGCTAAGTCTGAGCTTCAGTGTCTTCATCTGTATGACTGGGATTGCAACAGTCACCACCTCTGAAAGCAGTTATAAATTATTAAATTATGTAAACCATATGAAGTTTTGGCATTGCCCCTGACACAGAATTATTACTTTACACTCTTTATTATATACTACATATTAACATTTTATGTTGAAAAAAACCTTTTTAGACCTAAATACGAAAAAAAATTAGATACTTTTAAAATGATCTTTGCAAAGTAAAGTTAGATTAATATAGTCATTTCAACTACTTACTACTTGAGACTGAGAAATGCCACTTTTTCCTCTAGCAGAATAATTTTTTATGAAGATAAGATGCATCTATGTTTGGTACCAGTATGATTTGTTTGACTAAGCTATTTACTTCATTCCCCTTGTCTTGAACATCAATTTGGTTCTAAAAAATTCAATTTTTCAGATGTGCTCACATCCTATTCTCACAATTTTGTGTTATGCAGGGATGGTGTCCCAATAGTCACCCCTAAAGTTGCCGTAAGTAGGGAAAATGGTACGCTGTAACTAGATGTACCTTAATTTACAAAATATTTGTTACAAAATTTTACAAAGAGGTGGCCAACACATGAAGAATACTTTGTAAAATTTAGTTAATGAATATTTTGTAAATCAAGGTATGAACTTCCATTTTCCCTAAGTATGGTGACTGTAGGGGTGACTTTTGAGACACCTTGTAGTTTAAATTCTAAAAGTCCAGCTTAAAGGAATACAGTTCTTATTTTATATCTATTCTAGCAAACTTACAAATAAAAAAAAAATTGCTAGTCAACTCTATAAGACCTATTATTAAAATTCCAGCCCCTAAAAATCCTTGAAACTTCCCACGTTACGGGCAGCACCCGTAGCTCCATGGGTAGGGTGCCAGCCACATACAACAAGGCTGGCAGGTTCAAACCTGGCCTGGGACAGCTGAAACAATGACAACTGCAATAACAACAACAGAACAAAATAGCCGGGTGTTGCAGTGGGCACCTGTACTCCCAGCTACTTGGGAGGCTCGGGCAAGAGAACTGCTTAAGCCCAAGAGTTTGAGGTTGCTGTGAGCTGTGACACCACTGTACTCTACCCAGGGCAACAGCTTGAGACTCTGTCTCAAAAAAAGAAAAACTTCCCATGTTATAAATCTGTTACCATTGTAACAAAGTATGCATTAAATTTTATCTATAATACTTAAAAGCAAGTATGCATTTTCTGATTTTCTTGCTACAAGCTTATTATAACAGCTTTCCACAGAAAAACAGAGTATTTGTGCTAAGTGTTCTCAAAATGTATTTAATCTTCCTAAGTAAATAAGCATACGTGTTCTCCCTATTTTATAGGTAAAGAAAACTTAAGTCCAAGTAGCTGGGACTATAGGCACCCACCACAATGCCCAGTTCCTTTTTTGTTGTTATTGTTGCAGTTTTCCTTGTTTTTGCTGGCCCAGGCCGGGTTCAAACCCGACAGCCTCCATGTATGTGGCTAACGTTTAAAACCATTTATCCAAGGGCATACATTTGGAAAAGAGGAGAAATAGTAATCAAACCCAGGTCTCCTAATTCCAAGTTTACTATTATTTTTATTATATTCAATTTCCTTCTCAGAACTGTTTCCCCCCATTACCACAAGTTTAATGACTAAAAACTTACCCTTTAAGTCAAGTCAAATCCTCTAAGTTGTATAACTATTCTGAGAATAACCCTAAAATGCCTATGATTCCTTTAAACTTAAAAGTATAAGAAAACGAACATACAACCTTCCTGTCAAGATTAATCTTGGTGTATTTACTCTTAAGTGTGAATAAACAAGGATGAAGGCTGTGTCTTATATTCAGAACTAGTCAATCGTTAAGAACTCATTTAGGTAATAATTCATTATCAATGTAATTACCAATAAAGTTGTCATTTAAATGTAATATTACTCTTCCAAATTTTCTTTATTATTATCTAATTCTATCTTGCTATTCAAAAACTATTCAGAATTAAGGTTTCCATAAACCAAAGCAGGAATGTGCTACAAAAATTAATTTGAAATAAAGTAAAATGACAAAATTTAACTTCTTAAAATAACACATTTTAGTTTTGTTTTTAAATCTAGTTATGTGCTAAGGAAAAGTTATGCAGTAAAATATCCTCTTTAAAACATTATTTACTTAAGATAATTTGAAACTCAAATCTAAATCTATAATTCGGTTTAAAAAAAGTTAACGTCTTAATTTAAAGATGGAAAACCTAAACTGTTTTCTTAATATGCCAATAGAAACAATCTGAAGAAAACAACTGGTTTCACTTTTAGTAATGTTTCAAACAGTCTCAAACTAAATACTTAACATACAATGACAGCAAAGTTGCTTCAGATAAGGCTTGTTTCTCCAAGTTGCCTAGAATTTAGTGTTTCTACGCCCACAAATTAAACCAGAGTCAAAGGATACAAGGAATTTCCGGCATTTATACTATAACTTCTCCAAAATAAGCCACGTGCCTGTTCTCTGTCTATGGAGGCCACATGGGCCATGCCACCAGGGAAAGATACCAGCTAGGGTCCAGAATACAGTCATACCTCAGGTGCCTTCCAGAAAATGGTGTGGTGTTTGCATAACCCAGGCATCCTCAAACTGCGACCCGTCTAGGACATTTATCTGGCCCACCGGGTGTTTTGGCCACTGCTGCCTATCCTGCTTAGCAGCCGACTCCTCCCGGGCCACAGTGCAGCCCTCCAACAGTCTGAGGGACAGTGAACTGGCCCCTTTTAAAAAGTTTGAGGACCCCTGGCATAACCTATGCACGTACTTCTGTATACTTCAAATCATTTCTAGATTACTTCTAATACCTAAAACAATGTCAATGCTATGTAAATAGTTATACACGCACCATATTTTTATTTGTATTGTTCTTTATTATTGTATTATAATTTTTCCTTTTTTCCCCAAACATTTTCAATTTTCAATTTAATCTGCAGACGTAAAACCTCAGATATGGGGTGCCAACTGTACATAGATTCTTTCTGTGCTTCATCTGCAAAAGATGCCGTCATCCACCCACACTGCCATGGATAGCCCAGGGCTTATACTACAAATCTCATTCCTTTTACAGAAGCTGCAGCGGACTACATTGCCACCTAAATTTTCTTAGTGTCAAAAACTCATTCAACCATCCTTTCCCTTATCTGTGGCTCCCATGCCCAAATAAGGCTGCTTGTGTGTGTATAAGGCAAAAACCAATGGTGCACCCTGTTCACAAGTGATGGTTGCATTCTCTGTAGTGACCACAAGTTCTCACATTTATATTTAACACTGTTCAATATCCCAATTGTTTTTGGGTTTTCAGTATCCTCCTTTCTCAAATTTCATAAGGAAGAAAAAAAGCAGTATCACTTTACCCAATTTGGTATAAAATACTTATACTCCTCCATATTCCATATGTTCAACAACATATAATTCCAAAGTAAGTTGCTAACACTCATAAATTACTTGTAATTTCACCAACATAGCTTCTCACAAAATAGAAACTGAAAATCTTATTTAAATTTAATTTCTAAAATTTTAAAGTTGATTCCTAAAATTTTAAATGATTCCTTTATCGCTTTTAGATATAATTACAAAAGCAACTTAAGTATCCTAAAATAATTAGCTGTTAATTTTTTCTAACATATTCATATGCATATAAAACCTAATTTTCCCAAAGTCAATTAAAAGTGCATTAAAATGGGAAGTTATTTTGATGGATATGTTCAGTATTATCTGTTAACTAAAGGATATATCTTTCTAAGAACTCTGAAATTTATACAGGGGAACTCTGAAATAAATAGCAAATGAAATTAACCACCTTAGTATTATTTCTTCAGAGTAAGTTTATGCAGGATACAATTTTATTTGTTACCATGTCTGCAGTGACATGGTATATTAACTACAAAATATAGAAAACGAAAGAACAGCTGTAGTGGTTTGAGTCAGGAGTTTTCAAATTTTAAAACAACAAAAACTTGTGGTCCATCCTATAAAGATTAGTTCAAGTCTCTGTTATATTTTGTTTAAAACATAGATATCTTTAAACAGATTGAAAAAACAAAAAAGACAAAACATCTGCTGACATTTCCAAAAAGAATACAAAAAAACTACTGTGATGGTATAAATCTCACATAGCTAGAGGAAGAAGAGGAGGAAGATGTGACAGCCAAGCTCCCTTCATATTCTCCTATGTCATCTAATTATTACCCAAATAAAAAATTCATCTATCTCCTTATCAACCAGGACATTTCAATCACTGAAACATTTCTTAAATGTTTAGTGTTCCACAAAAAATTTTGTCAAAGATGAAATCAGCAGCAAAATTTTTCTAGAGCTCTAACCACAGTGCCTTTAAATGTTTTATTTTTGGTATTTACTAAACTTTCTTAGGTTTATTATTTCATTCTTTAAAAATAAAATGTAATTACTTTTTAAAAAGTAAAAAGAAATTATCAGCAGATGTTTTGTCTTTTGTTTTGTACATCTGTTTAAAAACATGTTGTAAATACAACGAAGACTTGAATCCTTAAGTTAGCTTTAGGTTAAATAAATCCTGTCTTATTTCATTCTTATAAAGTAACTAAACTAATGGTATCTTCTTAAGTTTTAAAGTGGTTCTTCTGTGTACTTCATATGCTATGTCAGAAAGTTACACATACTTGTTTCTGAAATGAAAGGTTTTCTTACAACTTTAATGTAACATTATAAAGTTCCAATTGGACAAACTTTACTACCACCACTTCTGAAAACAAAATCCTTAGTAGTACTTGATTCATGCCAGTCAGTTATCACTCAGCCCATACAAAGCAGAAGCTATTATTAGCCCATTTTACAGAATGAAAAACAGACACCCTGGATACTATTCTGCCTCATTAAGAATTGTATAAAATGCTACTAAGTGGGGAGGAGGCAATCCAAATCCCTATTATGTTCATGACACTTTGTAATTATTTAAGAGTATTAGAATCTAATGGGTATTTAAAAATTTTTGTCAATGCCTCAAATAACTTCAAATGTTTTAAG
The DNA here is from genome assembly GCF_000181295.1 of Otolemur garnettii. Lineage (NCBI taxonomy): Eukaryota > Metazoa > Chordata > Mammalia > Primates > Galagidae > Otolemur > Otolemur garnettii. The sequence continues at coordinate 3,054,959 of NW_003852502.1, read as the reverse complement.
TACCAACAGAATAATTCTGTATATAAGAATGAATCAAGTTTTGCCCCGTCAGCCCCTCAGCATATACTATTCCCTTTACAAGTAATGTATTTTATGCATCATTATAATGATTATGAAAGATTAAGGCCCTACTTTACAGACTACCAAGCAAAGCATATTACATATTTCATTATACTCTATTTTTAAAAAGGAAATAGTAACTCTATCATACCTATTTCATTATATGCTTGCCCCACAAAAAAATTGTACTGATCAAGTCTTGAAAGTATCCCATTATCTTTGATACAGAATGGAAACTCCTTTTTTTTTTTCTTGAGACAGAGCCTCAAGCTGTCATCCTGGGTAGAACACCATGGCATCACAGTTCACAGCAACCTCCAACTCCTAGGCTGAAGCGATTCTCCTGCCTCCGCCTCCCAAGTAGCTGGGACTACAGGTGCCTGCCACAATGCCCAGTTATTTTTTGGTTGTAGTTGCCATTGTTGTTTGGCAGGCCCAGGCTGGATTCGAACCCACAGCTCAGGTGTCTATGGCCGGCACCTTAGCTGCTTGAGCCACAGGCGCCGAGCCCAGAATGGAAACTCCTGATTCAAAAACATTTAGTATATTATCTACTTTTTTCCTAAAATTTGTCTCCTAGATTTTTATACCTTAACTTGAACATTAGTCTGCATACACTAAATAAATATAAATCTAAGCCATATACATACTTAGGTAAATCCTATTCATGGTTCCTATTCATCTCTCAAATTCAAGATCACCAATAATTTATGAAAACTAGTATTTAAACCATAGTGGAAAACACATAATTATAGAGAAATAAAGAAGTGTTCTACAATGCAGTTAGTGTCTCAAAAATCTTCATCTTTGGCAGGAGAAATGATATTACACAGAATGACATTTAAATGTTTACACAATTGTCTAACCTACATGCTTTCTCTAGATCTACTTTTCTGTGTTGAAAAATCAAAACTCCAAGAATAGGCCTGGTGCAGTGGCTCACACCTGTAATCCTAGCACTCTGGGAAGCTGAGGCAGGCAGATCACCTGAGCTCACTGAGTTTAACACCAGTCTACAGAGCAAGGCACCATCTCTAAGAATAGGAGGGCCTTGTGGCAGGTGCCTGTAGTCCCAGCTACTAGAGAGGCTGAGGCAAGAGAATCACTTCAGTCCAAGAGTATGAGGTTGCTGTGAGCTAAGTAAAACTCTGTCTCAAAAAAAAAAAAAAAAGAATAAAATTAATTTTAGCACTTAAAGACAACATATTCCTGTATCTAGTTCAAAACCATATATATACTTTCAGATTAGAAACCTCTCAATTCACTTATTTTTCAAATGAGATAACTCGTGCAAAGAGAAATTCCATGACTTGACCAAGATTACCTATAGGCCAACTGTTAGCAGAGCTTAAGACAACAATCCACATCTCCTGACTCCCAACCCTTCCACTTAAGAGTTCTAAAAAAGTAGAGTCATTTAAAGAAATACCACTATTTAAGGAAAAAAAACTGTTTAAGAAAGCGAAAATTACAACATTTCAACAGATTAATAAAACATGAACACAGCTTTAAAAAAAAAAAAAAAAGAGCCTTGTCAGCAAAAATGTAATCAAGAGTCCCAAATCTGGTAAAAATGCTCGAAAATTCTGCTTCAAGATCTAATAAATATGCAATCATAATTGACAATTACAAAACAGACTTAATAAATCACTAGATCCTCTATTCATACTAAGAGATAAACAAATAAATGATGAAGCTTTTCCCTTTGTCCAAAAAAGTTAATTTACTCTATAAAAAGTTTGCTTATGCTTGGCTCCATTTAAAAACTAAAAATTTTGATAAAAGCTTGAACAATGTCCTTTTGCTTTAAAAAAAATCTCAGATTTCAAAAAATATAAAATCTAATTAAACATATACTGTAACACCTAAAACAATTTTTAAATTCCTATCACATTCTATTTACTTTGTCAAAAATGTTTTCAATCTCAAAGCAGATGGTAATCAGAGTCATGTTTAATCATACCAAAGGCGATTATGAACATCTCCTTTTTCAATCATACTTGAAATAAATGCATCAATTTTATTTTTTTAATCTGTAAATCTTTTAAACTGCTCTTAAAACTCCCCTTTCCTCTTGAGCAAAATTCAATCATTCTATTTATAGGCTGACTATGGATGTTTT
>NW_003852502.1:3050340-3052559 GCF_000181295.1 Otolemur garnettii | reverse complement strand
GCCACCTTAGGTGTACGTGGCTGGTGCCTTAGCCGCTTGAGCCACAGGCGCCGAGCCCTGACTATGGATGTTGATCAACACCTATTTTTAAACTCATATCTACAAATATCTCCATCTTAAATGTGTATAATTTGAGTTTTCTTATAAATGTCCCTCTGATGTAAGAATACTCCCCATTAAAACTTTTGCTCAGTTTATCACTTGATGTAATAACAAATCCATTTGCAGGTAGAGCAGAAACCAGCGAAACTACAAACACTTTCATTCACCAAATAATCTTGAACCCAATGTTAAATAAATTCAATTTGATATGCAACAAAGTAAAATATTTTTAAATCAAAGAACAAATTAACAGTATACTACACAGGAGACTTTTCATGTGCTTCCCTCAGACTTAAAAATTTCATCAGGTGCTCAGAAAACCTGGTATTCCAAAACGTTTTAAGAGCTAACTAGACCTCAGTAGATCAGTGAAATGAAGTTAAATCACCCACACACTTTGATATATGGTTCGAGGGATGATAAAGCCCTTGAAACGGTGACTCTCATCCAGCAGATACAGAGCGAGCAGTATGTCAAGGTAGGAAAAGAGAAAATGAGTCAAAAAACTCCAAGTTCTCATGACAATTTTTACATGACTGTTCTAGCAACAAAGTGAAAACTCCAAGAAAAACCACTCGAAGTAAAACAGGTGGATTTTGATGATAACACAATGATAAAGACCGTACTTACTGTATCTTGTATCTGAGAAAGACTAGGAATATAATTTCACCTTACTAGTATTTTACAGATAAGAAACCCAACCCCCTCCCCTCAAGAAAATTAAATTGGTATCAGTACCCTTGTTTTTATTGGAAAAAACCAAATGATATTCCTATAAGGATTACACAATTTCCATAATTTGGTCAGATACCATTAGCTACTTCATTTAAAAAATGCAAATATATATACGTTACCAAGACTCTCCAAGAAAACACAGCAATCCTCAGTGAACTGGGGTTTGTGGGTTTTTAAGAGATGCAAAGATAAGTTTTGTAAACCCTGCCCTATTTTAAAAATGGAATGTTATAACCATTACAATAAATTTTTCAAATGGCAACAAATATAGAAACCCACTAAAGTTTCTGTCAAACAGTTATAAACCTAAAAATTAATTTCAAATGTTACAGTTAATGAATCTTGGAGTTTTAATTCAAACTCCATTCACTTTAGCTATCGACTGAAAATAGCCTAAGTCACTACTCGAAAACTAGAAAAACGAATACACTGTTGTCTCCATTAGATTAAGCCTCAGTACCCGTTTACTTCAACAGCTGTGAGTAGCTATCAATTTATACGAAACCGTAAGTTATACACAAAAGAGATGTACTATATCCAAAAATGAAACAAAAGCCATCAAAATCATGCCATGTCTCTATACTTCACGAGACATTCATACACTATCTGAAACTTGCTAATCATTACAGAAGCCCTAGTGAAGTAACATCAGTAATTCTAACTATCTCAAAACAGAAATGTCTCCTAAAACCAACGACTGCATCAATTTTAAAGGGTTAGTGAGCCCTGGTGTGACTGCTTCAAACGCCCAACACACATACTTACACAACCTCTATCGGTTTAGAAGGAAAAAAATGTTTTAAAAAACAGCTCTTTTCAAGTAACTTTAGTTTCAATCACAATACTAGATTAAGTCCACTTTTGAAAAGCAATTTCTATAAATTGCTAAAATATTCACTTTGAAAACCCACAAAATTAAGAAAAAGGTCTTTCTTAAGCTGCTGAACAAAACACACCGCAACATGCACAGAAAAACTTTTATCGGCCAAGTTCCCTCCCAAGGTAACTATATGGATAAAAATCAAAACTCTTCAGTGCCCTACAATGATAATCGAACAAAGGACATACCAGGAGAATTAGCAAAATGAGAAAAAGCCTGCTAAACTCCTGGTTCGAGAGTGTGCACGGGCTTTACGCTTCTGCAAATACGTTTTGGAAAAGGCAAGATGTGCCGCCGGCCAACTCCCCGCACCCGCGTGAGCCCTTCCAACAAAAACCCCGGGTCTGAATTTAAAGATAGCAAAGGAAACGGGAGCGAGGGAAGGAAAAAAAAGTCCTGCCACGGTTCCGCCGCGGCTGAATAGCCTGCTTGTGAAATGCTAATGCCACTTCGGAGCAGTTAGTCACCAGCCATTGTGTCGGGCCGGAGAACGCCGAGCCGG
>NW_003852502.1:3040868-3049472 GCF_000181295.1 Otolemur garnettii | reverse complement strand
GACACGGGCTGAGCGGCCGGGCGGCGGGGGGCGGGGGACCGCGGGCGGAATCGCCCGGTGCCAGCGGCCCCGCAGACCCCCGACTTACCCGATCGCAGCTCCGAGAGGCCTTTCCTCTCGCAAGACATGTTTATGGGTCAGTTCAGGGCCGCCGACGGGACACCCCGCCGCCGAGGGAAAGCGGGGACGGTGCCGCCGCCTGCCCTATAGCTGTCACTGTGTGTTCACGAGCCGATCCTCGGCTCCACCATTCAAGCAACGGCGGCGGAGGCGGAGGAGGAGGAGGAGGAAACAACAACTCTCAGGCAGCGGCTACGGCCGTGGCCGCCTCCGCCGCGGATCCCTCCGCCGCAGAAAGGAGTCCGCCGCCTTCACGGCCCCGGGCTCGGCCCGCGCCCCCGCCCCCCGGCGCAAAAAGAGTGCCTCCGACCCCTCGCCCCGGCCGCCCACGCACGGCGCGGCGCGAACCCCCGCCCTCGTCTCCCCGGGCCGGGCTCGATTTATTTATTTATTTCCAGTCGGAGAAGATGTCGGAGCCAGAGCCGCCGGTTGGCTGGAAAGCGCTTTTCTCTGTGGAGGCCGATGGCAGGAGGGAGGGGGCCGGGACGGCTCCGCGGAGGGATCTGACGCACACTGGGCCGCAGCACAGGCTCTATTCAGCGGCGCTGGCTGGAGCCGAGATGGAAGTTAGTTTCTATGTAGCAGAAATAGGAAACAAATGGAGCAAAACTGCCCGGAGAGGGGACATGCCCGGAGGACTGGGCTCACTCTCACGCGCGCACACAGACACACACGCAGAGAGCACTCTCACGCTGGGCAAAGTCGGGCTCGCGCTCCCCGGCCCGAGTTGAATGATAGTGTTTGGTTTCTGTCTCTTGCCATGTGCATGTGTATAAATGCTGCGGATTGGCATCTGTGTAAGTCTTGTCCTGCGTTATTTCTGCAGCCTATGCAAGTGTTGTGTAATTTATTGGAGTGCTGTATATTGCGATAGAGGTTCGGGCTGCTTTTTGTTAAGCACTTGCGTGTTGCAAACCCGTTATTTGCTGAAGCCACCTCTGCATATTTCTTTTAGTACTGCCATTGCCTTAAGCGTGCATTTTAAAAATTTTTTTTGTTAACGAGCAAAGCGAACTCCTGATTTGTACTTCAGATACTCTTTCCTTATTACAAAAGGCTGGGGGTGGCTAATTAGGGATTTGGGGTTGAAGAACCTTAAAGCTTTTTCAAGTGTTTACAAGAAAGGATAATGTAAACCTGAGGGAAAGGAAAGGACGCTAATATTTATCTCTAACTGATCTGAAGGCAATTGAGTGACAGATCGATAACCTGCCGAAGGATATGGGAAGAGTATACTACAGTTTAGCCGAGGTGATTTGTGAATAAATAATTTAAATAACCTGTGTATCTTGCAGTTGACTTCGTCATGCTAATTAATGGCCTCTAATTTGAGGTGTAAACCATTCCTGTTTACAGTTAATCACAAGAAGACTTCTTGAAAACTGACGAAAAGAGAAAAAAATTAATCTTTTGTAAATGAGTGTGTAATTACTGGTTTTGTATGCTAAATCATACATCCGTGTTTTGCTGATGAGGTTAAGGGCCTTGTTTTAAAAAGAAAACGAATATGGGTGAAATTAATGGAAACAATGGAAAAAGCCATTTGTTAGAAAACAAGGACACCAAGTGATATTTATCTCCAGATGATTTAAGCACTTTCCAAAAAGACTTGTGAGTCCAATTTTTTTAAAAGATTGCATTGTAAAGGAAATTAGGATAGTCATTCTTTTGTTAACATTTAACAAAAGATCCTCCTTAAAATTTTTAGATAACAGAATGCATTTTATGGATCTGGTTTTAAAAGGTTATTTGTGGGGAAAGGACCACCAAGCTGCATTGTGGTTTTCTAGATTGTTTCGTTAAGCCTGGTACCCTCCTAGCTTCTTCCATTCCTAGTGGGAAATACTTGGCTGCAACTGCCTAGAGCAGCACTGCAAACCCAAGTGTGATGCCTTTTACTAAAACATCCAGAAAGCATCATACATGTGAGAAAGAAGGAAAAAAGCCTCAACCCCTTTTGAATAATGGGATGTAAAATTGCCATTTGTGACTGAGTCTTAAAATAAAAATGGAAGGTTACCATGACTTCTCTTATTGCAACCTACTTATCAGAATAACTGCTATTTTTTTAATGGCTGTCCTCAAATACTGAAAATATTTGCCTTTTTAAAGACTCTCGATTTTGTTCTAACTATCATAGGTAAAGTAGCCTCTTCTAGATGGTTAGGCTTGAAAAGAGACAATTTATATGCCTCTTTGCAGTTGTATTTATTTCTGTGACTGATGTTGTCTGTTTTACCTTAATTTTAAAGTATTCTTCAAATAATTGTGAAATTTTACATCATCATGATGTTCTTCAAACAGATTTTAGAAACTAAAAATTATGGTTGAGGTTTTCTGCTTAGGAAATATTGGTATTAATATGATTTTTTTTTTACTGTTTTATCCTGGTGAAGGTAAATGAAATAAATTATCATTGTACTATAAAATTACTCTGCATCAGGTTTTCCATATGTATCTTGTGTCATGTAAACATGGAAAACTGGCATGATTATCTCATGTATCCTTTTCATTTACAAGCCATGAAGCTTTTTCCTATGTATACTACTAGTACTTCTCAAAATATTTTAAGGAAAATTCGTGCTGTAAGTTTTCTAAATATTATGTTCCAGTCATTTTGGTTAACCTTGGATGATGTTTATAGTTTCTTTTTCAAGTATCTAATTTAAAGATAGTTGCAACTCTGCCTTGAACTAATTAATAACTATCAATCTGTTACAAGAAAATATAGATTACCTACTAAAAAGGAAAACTTACCTTCAGCCAAATAAACTGTTTATTTTTAACAATGGATGTCAAATTGAATTCTATTAAGTGCTTCAAATGTAACAGATACTCCATAGTACCAGTTAATCCATAGGACCTTTCATTTCTTTAAACATAAAACACATTTCTGAATTCTCGCGTCATCAGTTAACTATAAGTTTTATTAAGTTACTTATTGTACATGAGTAAACAAAAATTAGTTTTTCTACACATCAAGTAGAAAGTCTTATTTGGAAGTTCTATATTTTAGTTCCTAAAGCGATGACCCTTGCAATTCTTTTCTCAGTTAACTCTTTTACATATCAAGATAGTTCCAATTCTATCTATATCCTCATCTGTTTGTTCATTTTAACATTTTCATGGACTTTAAAAATAAAATGCCCATTTTAAAAGATCTCCTGCTTTTAAATAAGAAGGTTAAGGAAAAAAATAGCAAAAGCGTGGAAAGCCAACAACTAATGTTTATGTAATACAATCTCTTTGGGAGAAATATAAACTTTTCTTTGAAATATAAAAGTATTCATCACTTTTCACTTGGCATCACATGAGACATCAAATAAAACATTTAACAAAAATTGTGTCCTGATCTTGATAAGTTATTTTTCTAATAAAATAACCCAATGCTGCCATTTAAATTTTTTCATGACAAGATAGGATAGTATTTATATGTAAAAAAAAGTCTACACTAATGAAATTGGGTTAGTCTCCAGTAGTATGATGAATAATACATAACTCATAAAAGTTTCTACAAATACAACTTTTTAAATTAGCTTGGTTTTGTGAGACTTCTATAGCAGAAGCTTTTATCCTTTTAAATATAGAAATGTAAGAGTAGAAAACACTCTTCTTTAAAAAAATACCTTTTTTCTTAAAGACTTATCTGTCCCAGGAACAGAATATAACTGTCAAAGGCTCCTGTTTAGCACACCACACTCCTCCGTGAGGCTCGCTCCCCAGTCCTGTGGGTTCTGCCCACTCCTGTCTGACTTGCTCTCAACACGCGCATCCTCCCTCCTTCATAAAACAGGAATACTTATAAAATAAATCTGAAGTACAGGAGCAGATGTATTATTTGACTGCTACAGAAAGAATAGGGACAACCAACTTCAGTAAGCCATTTTGTTATTGGACAATTTCTTTTGGTCATTTAACGTTATTTAACAATTATTCTTTTTATCTCAGTGAGAAACTTTTTTTTTTTTTTTTTTGCTTAAATTAGAGCACATTTCCTTTTGATCTGTAACAGATATTAGCTGGTCCCCAATAATCATATAATTGGGTACATACGTAAATGTTGTCATTTACTCAATCTTTTTTCCCTCCAAATTGAATGATCCCAGTAGTTTATACTTTTTGAGTCTTAATTTGAGGAAGAAATACACATCTTCATGGATTTATTTGTATGGCTTTTTTAAAATATCATTTCATGAGTTTTAACAGTACAATGACAAAGATGGAAGGAGAAAAACAATTTTAGAACATATTCCCCTCAGATTTGGAGCAGCACAGAGGATAAAGCAGAAGAAGCTGTTCCAGATGGCAGGAAACATGAAGGCGAAGTCTGTAGGCACGTCCTATCGCAGGGAGACGTCGGGTGGACCCGAGTGGGCTGGGGGGACCCAGAACAGTGACTGGAGAGAAGGTGGACTGGGAGGAGGGCGGCGCCCAGGCCCTGGAAAGTGGCTGGCGGGGAAGTATTTAAATACAGCAGGCTGTGATCGATGGGATTTGAAGATGGGATTTAGGGGCAGGAGTTAGGCAATCACTGGCCTTTACATGTGCCTGAATTCATAAACTTCAGGAACCCCCCAAAGAAGAAGAACCATGTGTGTTTTGGAAAAGAAAGGGGGGAGTTTATCTGACAAGTAGTGGGGCGTCTCTCTCTAAGAAAAAACAAAAACACGGGGCATCAGGACATGAAAGTAGACACCATGGGTGCGGAAGGAGAACGGTTGTCTGAAAGAATCAAGTCTGATCTGTCAGAATGCCCACGAAGATGACTGGAGGGAGACTCCGATATAAGGAAGGTCCAACGTCCAACACTAAATTGAAAATAAAGCCAGCTTAGACTTACACTGACTCTGTAACCAAAAATGGCCTTTCCGCTCTCTCAAGTCTTACAAGAGAACTAATTACACAAGCTGGTTTGTATATTGTGTGTGTATGTGTGTGTGTGTGTGGGGGGGCAAAGATCCCTTTGACTTATGCCTCTGTGGCTTTATTCTCTTTGATTGATATATGAATACTCATTTATTGAAATAATGATTAGCTAACTAGCACAAAGAATGATTTCTAAAGTTATAAAATTTAAAATGATATTGATACCAAGTAGATCTTTTAACTAAGATATGTGTGCTAACATTTAAGAAAAGCTTATAATTTGATTTTGAGATTACACCTACAAATCCCACTGCACTTATAATTTTCGTGTTTACATTTGAGTGCATAAAAATATAGGTGCAGCTGGGGACCATGGCTGTGCACCGGTAGTCCTAGCTACTCAGGAGGCTGAAATGGGAAGATGGCTTTAGCCCAGGAGTTCAAGTTCAGCAATGAGCAACACAGCTAGACCCTGTCTCTAAACATACAGATGAAATCATTATAGCACATTTTCCAATGCTTGTCAAAACTTACCATCGGATGATTTACAAAGTAAGATACCCTTTATGTGGAATATTGTGGTAAGAATGTATGTGCTATTTTGCCTCCGAAGTTATCAGACGTAATGTCACTGGACATCATTAGTGATTGTCCTGCTTAACAGACGTTGAGTAAGTGGTGTCTTACTCAAAGGCAGAAATTTATTGCCTTTTTATCTTTCTCATCTCTGGCTTTTATGTGTTACATTTCACACTTTTTTTTGTCCTTTGGTGTTTTAGGGTTCGGGGCAACTGCACGTATAAGATTTCCGGTTGTCCCTGATACTCCTTTATTTTCAGTGTTTTCAAAGTGTCTCTATAAAATTTTCCTTCTCTTTTGTCACCGAAACTTTACCGTCCAATGGTAAACCTAATACGGTATACAAGATACAGAATTGATTGAAAAACAATTCCCATCTTACATTATCAGTTTAGGTGTATACTAAGAAATCTAAAAATATAATGATGAAGTCTATTCTTTCTTCTTATAATGGGGACTGTCACACATTAAAATCTTAAACATCTCTTATTTTGAGCTGTCCTGGTAATTATACAAAAGACCAGAGAAACAATTCTAACAATTTGTACCAAAAGAATGAAAACACTAACCGCAACCATCCTTCTTCCTTCTTTCCTTCCTTCCTCCATCCATCCCTTCCTCCTTGTGCTTTTCTACAAGGAAAGAAAGGACATGCTCAAAGTAAGAATTTTCTGCTTGTGTATATGCATTTTTATGTGTTAATTTTTCTTAACATTTTTGCCAAAGTCAAGGTAAATGTAGTCTCTTCAAATGTTAGATTTTACTGACTCAGAGCAGGAATTGCTAAATTTTTAAAAATTATTTTTGCATCTTTCAGCCCTTAATTTGCAGTTTCCATTAATGTTGACTCAAACATCTCTACAGTTAATATTGCTTAACTTTACCTCTTAGGGATATTTCAGTATCACACTTTATTTTCTTTTTTAGATCCCATCATACCAGAATTCATTTCATTTCCAGGTCCAGATCCCATCATACCTTTAAAAATTCTTAAAATATCATTGTGTGTTGAAAACATGGTGGCAAATTTCTGTGACACAATGGTGAAGCTATTTTTCTCTCAAGACTATCAACAGGCATTCTTCTAGCAGAATAATTGTTAGAACAAGGATTTCTCTTCCAAGCACCCAGTTTCTTCTCCTTTTTTGTTATATTGTCATCTTTTCCCTTTTTAGTACTAGGAATATTTTAATAGAAATTTATTTTTTAAATATAAAAAGAATTATAATTAAAATCTTCGGTCACAAATTCTGGTGACCTAGAAGACTGTGATTGCTCCCTGCCCATTGGGCAAAATTATTTGAGTTGTCACAGGAACCCAAGGTCAACATCTGACATCAGTCTCTTGCTCTTGGTCTATGGCATCCTCGCTGCAGCATGCTCCCTCTCTGTGTGTTGGCTGAAGAAGCATCATTTATTTATTTATTTATTTATTTGCAGTTTGGCCAAGGCCAGGATCGAACCTGCCACCCTCGCACATAGGGCCGGCGCCTCACTCACTGAGCCACAGGCGCCACCCAGAGGCATCATTTAAACACTGACTTGTAGATTGACCTTCATTATGTACTTTATTTGTAACACATGGAGATGCCCAACTCACCAGAGGTATCCCCTTCTGCTGTACCTGGACAACAAAGGTTTCATAGCCTGGCCAGTCTCCAAAAATTATCAATTATTAAAATCTAACTTTATTTCGCAGCAATAAAGCAACTTACTGAGTGGACTGCAAGACAGATGAGTCAATGACTATCCATACTATTCAGATTTAACTACAAAGAATTTACACTCCCGAAATGGAAAAATGAATGAACATAAGCAGTATGTTTTTGTAGCTTAACCTAATTGCTTTTAGTATAAAATGTATATATTTTGCAATACTAGCAGAAATAGTCTGCCAAGTTATTTTTAGGAACTGCCAAATAACATAAAACTTTGTCAAATAATCACATGACTGTGATATGGAGTCATGCATTTTTTAAAAATGGAGTGAGGGTAAGAAATGACAGCTAATTTCTAAAATGTTACTTTTATTTATACAGTACTAACCAGGGAGAGATTTGAATCCAGAAGTCTTCTAGCCACAATCGGATCAAAACTTACAAATTTAGACTTGAATTGCATTGACTTCAAAATATTTTATAGTATGCAGTGTTTTTCTTCCTTTCATTTAGTGTTTTTTTAACTTACAAACATCTTGTCATTCTTTTTTTTTTAATTTCAGATTAATATGAGGGTACAAATGATTAGGTTACATTGTTTACATTTGTTACGTCAAGTCCAAGTTGTAGTTTAGCCCTTCACCCAGGAGGTGTGCCATATATCCCTGCATTGTGCCCAGTAGGTAAGAGTTCACCAATCCCCCTCCTTCCTCTCCCCTCCTCCAACTTGAATGTAATTGTGTTTTTCTAGTTGTAGCTGTTCGTCTGCTTGCTTCATATTAGTATTGAGTACATTGGGTACCTGCTTTGTCATTCTTGTGATACTTTACTAAGGAGAGTGTGCTTTAACGCCATCCAGGTTCATACAAAAGATGTAAAGACTCCATCTTTTTATGGGTAAATAGTATCCCATGGTATACATATACCATAGTTTGTTAATCCATTCGTGGGGTGATGCGCACTTGGGTTGATTCCACATCTTAGTGATTGTGAACTGAGCTGTGATAAACATTCTAGTGCAAATATCCTTATGGCAAAATGCTTTTTTTTTCTTCTAGGTAGATACTTAGGAATGGGAATGTTGGATCAAAGGGAAGGTCTACTTTTAGCTCTTTGAGGATTCTCTATACTTCTTTCTAAAAAAGCTGTTTTAGTTTGCAATTCCACCAACAGTGTAAAAGTGTTCCCTTCTCTCCAATCCAACCAATCTCTCCAATCTGCAGCTTCGGGATGTTGTGATGTGGGCTAATCTCACTAGAGTTAGGTGATATCTCAGGGTGGTTTTGCTTTGCATATCTCTGATGATTAGGGATGATGAGCATTTTTTCATGTATTTGTCAGCCATTCATCTGTCTTCTTAGGAGAAAGTTCTATTTGTGTC
>NW_003852502.1:3039618-3040594 GCF_000181295.1 Otolemur garnettii | reverse complement strand
CTTTACTGACTGACTTTTTCCTTTACTGCTTCCTGTGTTAAACATCCTTTGAGCATCTACCAAATTCCAGACACTGGGTTAAGCCCTAGAAATTGACTGGCTATTCAGTGTCAGTAGCGCCCTTTTCAAGAAGTCCTCTGATGACTGGAGATGTAAACTGTGAACAAGCCAGGTCCTGTCACCCGACTGTTTGAACTCGACTTGTGATGCTCCGTGACTCCTGGACAATTGTGAAATCCTTCATGATCTGTCCCGCAAAGTCTCACTCGACTTTATCCACCAGACTCAGACTACAATCACTCTAAACTTGTTCTGTAGGGAAATACTTAGTTTTCCAAGTATGTCTTCTTTTTTTTGCAAATGTTTATCTCTCCTCTGGAACCTTTGTCTCCAAACCAGGCCAGTTCCCATCTATATTTCAAGAGACAGCCCATCCTTGCCTCTTTGGCAAACATTATCTATTCCTCTCCTTCCAGCCAACGAACCACTGGCTTTTCATCCTTGGTGCTTCTGGAGGGGCTCTGTATGTCTCCCTAGCAGCACAGCACCCAAGTACAGTGCTGACTTGTTCTGTTCCACTAACTACACTAAGAGTTTTTTAGGACAGTTCCCTGATTTTTGGATTTCTGTATCCCCATTAGGTGGAGCAATGCAGAATATATAACAGAAACTTAATAAATACAGTGGGTTTTTTTTTTTTTTGGAATGTGATAAATAAATAAACTGGTCATTTCTGGAGGGATATTAGTCATCCCAGCAATGACTCCAGTTTGTCATAATTTCACAAGACCAATGGAGGCACATGCAACCATTGGTAGTTTTCCCATCAAAGAGAAAGAAACAAAATGTGTGTTGTATTTAAAAGAAACGCCAGAATATCATGTGACATTTGGCTATCACTCTCCCCTCAGAGTCTTTGTGAGAGTCTTAGTTAAGTGTAAAATGAAGACATAATGTGATTGCAAAAAAAAAAAAA
>NW_003852502.1:3038978-3039235 GCF_000181295.1 Otolemur garnettii | reverse complement strand
GTTTGAACCCGCCACCTCTGGCATATGGGACCAGCGCCCTACTCCTTTGAGCCACAGGCGCTGCCCCTAGTACATTGTTCTTGCATATCTTTTATCTCCATATTGTGTCCTATATTTTCACAAATCAGAAGAAAAGCAAACATACATGCAAATAGGACATCAAATAAATGGGCTGGTGCACCAACAAGCCCTCAATAGCAAGTGGAAAAGAAGGTGTGGGGCATTACACCCGTAATTGTGGCCCCTCCACACAGAAG
>NW_003852502.1:3033169-3038636 GCF_000181295.1 Otolemur garnettii | reverse complement strand
GTTCTGAAAAGTTCCTCTACCACAAACTATTTAAACAATCTGCATAAAAAATTACTTGAAGAGAAATATGGAAAAATGTAAGTAATAACATAGACAGGAATGGAGGCCTGATTCCGTCTCTTCACTGAGTGGCCTTGGGGAAATTAGTTTATGTGGCTTAGCGTCATTTTCCCACCATGTAAGAATGGTGATTTTTTTACCTAACGTATAGGGCAATTGTGAGGACTGAAATAAATAATAATACTGTTTATAATGAAAGCTGACACACGGTAAGGATCAGCAGGATGTGCAGGACCATGGGGTGTTTCAGACGCTGTTCTAGGTATTCAATAAATATTATCTACGTAATCTTCACAAATAAATACTGTCTTCGTAATCTTCACAAGGCAGGAAGGCACTGTCCTCATCTCCTCACTTCAAAGCTGAAAGAGCTGAGGCAGAGAGCAGTAAAGGGACTTGTCCTGAGTGATGAGCTAGTGACCTGTGAAGTCAGGAGTCCAGCCCAGGAAGGGCGGCTTCTGAGCCCGCACTCTGAGTCTCCTGACTCTTGTGCCGTTAACACGCACAAACCCTTTTGCACGCACAGAACTAGGTACATAATAAGGGCTTCATGAAGGTTAGCTGTTACTATTTTTACAGTAATAGAAAACAGTGGAAGAAGAACGGGGTGCCCCCTGTTGACTCAAGGCCTGCTCTAAGCATAAGGCATTCTCCTTATAACCAGCCTAGAAAGCCGCAGAGGCCGGGAAAGGTTCCACAGCTCAGCCAGGGTCAGGGCCATGAGCAGACAGAGCACAGTTTCGACCATGCCGGTCTGGTCCCAAACCGTGGTCTTTTTACCACTATCCATTCCAGCCCAGTATCTTATTTGAATCCACACTTATATTTTGTTTTTCCTTTTCTACAACAAAAAGACCCTTCTGTCACATATGTATGGTAGGTATGTGCATAAGGAACAGGAACACAGAACATCCGTGCTTCGTTGGGCTTACAGTGAGCAAAGACTCGGTTAGAGAAAATGAGGAGGAGCAAGAGAAGCATTTAGCCGGTGTCTGAAGAACATGAGCTGATGGTGATGTCCCCAGGTTCAACCCTAGAGCCAGTCAGTTTTCATGTTTTAGAACATGATGGGGGATACTAATACACATGAACGTTTATTAATTTTCAGGTGATAATAAGGTTCGTTTTCTTTCCTTTTCTTTTTTAGGAGAAGAAAGCCAATCCAATGATGTCAAATGCCAGGATACTAAGATGAGTTGCTAGAGAACACATTTGTGAGTCATTTAGATCAGTTCCTGTGAAACATTGTCCTAAAAAGTTTCTTTCTTTCTTTTCTTTTTTTTTTTTTTTTGAGACAGAGTCTCACTCTGTCACCCTTGGTAGAGTGCAGTGGCATCCTAGCTCACAGCAACCTCAAATTCTTGGGCTCAAGCAATCCTTTTGCCTCGGCCTCCTGAATAGCTGGGACTACAAGTACCTGCCACAATGCTGAGCTATTTTTAAAGACAGGGTCTCACTCTTGGTCAGGCTGGTCTTGAACTCATGAGCTCAAGCCATCCACCTGCCTCGGCCTCCCAGAGTACAAGGATTACAGACATAAGCCACCGTAACTGGCCTTGTCCTAAAAAGTTTCTATGCTGAAAACTAATGCCAAGTCCCCCAGGAGAATACTGGAAATACAAAGCTTTATCTCACAGAACTGCACATCAGCTCTGGAGGGGTTTTGTTCTAGTCGCCATACCTCAAGGCATAAATAAGGCTGGAAATCATCTAGGGAAAAACAATTAAAAAGATATAAAGGGTGGCACCTGTGGCTCAGTGAGTAGGGTGCCAGCCCCACATACCAAGGGTGGTGGGTTTAAACCCAGGCAAACTGCAACAACAACAAAAAATAGCTGGGTGTTATGGCGGGTGCCTGTAGTCCCAGCTACACAGGAGGCTGAGGCAGGAGAATCATCTAAGCCCAAGAGCTGGAGGTGGCTGTGAGCTGTGACACCATAGCACTCTACCAAGGGTGACAAAATGAGACTCTGTCTCAAAAAAAAAAAAAGAAAGAAAGATATAAAGATGGGGAAATCTGGCTGCTAGAAAAGGGCTAAAATACTAATATCTTTGAAAACTGAGAAGTGGTTGGCATAATAAAATCAGGATGAATGGATGGATGGGATGGATGCAAAGTTACTCATCAAAATCTGGAATTCCGGAATGAGACGTACCTCATTATCGTTCCTTGTGTCAACCCCTGAATACTTGGGAACGTATCACCTGAGGGAAAGGAGACACAGTAGTCCCCAGCACTGTGGGCACCATGCACCAGTTTCATGCAAGATCGTTTTTCTGCAAACAAGGGGTCGGGCTGGGAGGATCTGACAGGCGGGTCTCAGGCAGTGGTGTGCGCCTTGGGGAGTGGCTGTCCCCCTCCGCTGGCGTCCTGCTGTGTGGCCTGGCTCCTATTCCTAATAGGCCAGGGACCAGCACTTTTGTGTAACCTGCGGGTGGGAAGCCCAGTCCTACAAGATTACCATATATTAACATACTTAGGAAATGGAGAATTAACATTACTACCTCACATCTAATCCATAGCCAAGCACCAACCCTTGTCCCAGTAATATCTTTTATTGCCCTTGCTTCTGGCCTTCCTTCCATTCTTTTCTGGATCCTGGTCCAATCTCACACTGCATTTACTTGATATAACTCTCCACTTTCACTTAGTCTGGAACAGTTAGTTGTTCACCATTTTTCATCTTTCATCAATAGTTGTTAAGACTCCAGGAGAAGTCTTTTACAAAACATTTCTCAATGTGAATTTGGCTAAGTTTTTCTTCATGGTTAGAATAAAGTTAAAGATTTTTGGCAAGAATGAATGCTACACAGGTAATGTTGTATCCTGTAAGCACGTCTTTTTGTTTGTTTGTTTTGTTTGTTTTTTTGAGACAGAGCCTCAGGCTGTCCCCCTGGGTAGAGTGCTGTGGCCTCACAGCTCATAGCAACCTCCAACTCCTGGGCTCAAGCGAGTCTCCTGCCTCAGCCTCCCAAGTAGCTGGGACCACAGGCATCCGCCGCAACGCCTGGCTATTTTTTGGTTGCAGCTGTCATTGTTGTTTGGTGGGCTGGGCTGGATTCTAACCCGCCACCTTAGGTGTATGTGGCTGGCACCTTAGCCACTTGAGTCACAGGCGCCAAGCACCTGTAAGCACTTCTTAAAGCCTGGCAAAGGAGAGAGGTAAAGCCACTGAATTCTTTCTGTATCCCAGAGTGCACATATTTATTTCGAAGAGCAGAAGTAATAACCTTGGTTCAAGAGACTTAAAATGTTAATAAAAGTCCTTAATCCATAAAAGCTAAATCTCTTAAGAAATTAAGGGATGTTTGAGAATGCTACTTTTAATGTTTTGCCGGTGACATTATGGGGGCCAGTCTGCCTTTCCAGAGATATCTCTTGATGTGACTCTCAAGAACAGAATGCTGACTTTGCTATACAAGCTTAACTAAAAATGGCATTTTCTAATGTCTCTCTCATCACAAAATCAAATTCCAGTCTGGTAGGCATTTGAAACATTGATTCTAAATGCTCTTTCAGAATATGTTTGACGAAATTTTAAAATCATTGAGAGAAGAAGATTTATGTATCGAGAAACTCTCTGACCCTAAATTACCTCTCTACTCAGTGACCTTGAGACTATATTTTTTACTTCACAATTCAAGGTTCTCCAAATTTGGAGGAAATATAGATGCACCAAATATACAGAGAATCACTAAATTTTCCAGGATTTACAAGCTGCAACTTACTTATGTTAGTGTTTCATGAAAATATGGTATGATAAAATTAACATGGATTTTTGGATTCAGAAAAAATTTAAATCCTAGCAGTGTTACTCTCCAGCTACTTGCCTGTGTTTAAGTCATTAAACTCCATTAAGTTGCATTTTCCACATCTATAAAATGGAAGTGTTAATATCTACCTCTCAGTGTTAAGAATTGATAAATTCTTACGTGTCAGTTCTCTATAATTATTATTATAATTACTAACAGGGAAAAAAAAAAATCTTTCCTTTTACTCAAGAACAGAATGGTCCATCTGGGCAATCAAACCATGTCTTTTTTTTTCCCTAAGCCCAAATCCCACCTTTATTATGGATACAGGCTGAGGTGACTTTGTGTGGGAGCCATGTGGGCTTTCTAACAGAACGTGGCACTAGGTACACAAGCCTAGAGGGCCTACTTTTCTTACACAGAAGGCCTATCTAGGTAATATTTCTTTTTTACTTTTTTAAAATTTCAGGTGAATATGAGGGTACATATGATTAGGTTACATTATTTGCGTTTGTAAGGTAAAATCCAAAGTCTGAATTATAATTGAGTCCTTTGCTGAAGATGTGTTGTGCCTGAAAGATGGGAACTGACCTGTCCCTGCCTTCTTGACCTTAATCGTGTTTTTCTCTTGTGTGGGCCTGTGGTTGCTGATCTACTATTTTCAGATTAGTACTGAGTATGTGAGATGCTTGCTTTTCCATTCTTGTGATACTTTGGGACTGTTCTCTAAATCCCCCCAGTAAACACAAAAGATGCAATATCGCCATATTTTTAATGGCTGAGTAGTGTTCCATGATATAAAACCATGTCTTTTATATAAACCGATGAGTTACTTGATCATGTTTACTGCCTGCTGAATTTTCCTCCAAGTGAAAAGTGCTCAATCTGATGTGGTTCAAGTCCTTGCTCTACTTGATACCAAGTTCTCATTCTTGGGTTGGGTGAGACAACCTAGTATCTACATAGTAAATTCTCCTGTTTAAGATAAATCACATTTGGTCTCTGCCACCTGTAAGCAAAAGGATTATGGCTTCCACTACCACCTAATAGCTGGTTAGTTATCCCACCTTAATTGACAACAAAAAATGTCAGCTAGTGCTAATAACTCTTTCAACAGTCAGCTTTATTTTTCATTATAATTATCACACCATAAGGTAGGATCCTCTTTAGTCATTATGAGGTCTGATATAGTTTTTGAGCCTCTATTCATAACACTCTTTCACTTTGATTTCTCTCCTCCAGTCTTACTGGAGTTTTCTTTAGTTTATTTTTAAATTAAGGTATAATATACATAGAGGACAACAAATCTTAGGACTATAATTTGATGGATCTTTATCAACATATACACCCATGTAACCACCATCCAGATCAAAGTACAGCAAATTTGCATCACCCATACTGTTTCATCAGTACCGTTCCAAGATAACCATTATTTGAGATTTTATCATCATAGATTAGTCCTAAATTTTATACATAGTATAAAATGAATCACATGGGATGTGGTACTGTCTTGTACCTGGCTTTTCTCCAAACACACCACTCTGAGATTTGCCACATATCACATGTGTCTACGGTGTGTAATTTTGTATTGCTGGGTAGTATTTAATTATATGGATACACCATAACTTGTTTATGAATTCACCTGTACAGGGAC
>NW_003852502.1:3030133-3031598 GCF_000181295.1 Otolemur garnettii | reverse complement strand
AAAAAAAAAACCTCTTAAAAACCAATAAGAAAAAGACAACCTAATAAAAAGGGATTAAAAGATTGAATACAATTTTATACTCTTAGGAATGTAAATTAGTACAACCTCCAACAGTATGGCAATCACATAGAACTACTATTTGATCCTGCAATTGCATTACTGGGTATCTACCCAAAGGAAAAGAAATCATTATTGTATCAAAAAGATACGCCTACTCTTACGTTTATCACAACACTAATCACAATAGTGATTAATGGAATCAACCCAGTGTCCATCAACAGATGGTTGTATAAAGAAAATGTGGTATGTCTACACAAAGGAGCACTACTCAGCCATAAAAGAGAACGAAATCATGTCTTTTGCAACAACTTGGATTGAACTAGAGGGCATTATCGTAAGCAAAATAATGTAGACATAAATGACAAATATCACATGTTCTCATTTGTAAGTGGGAGTTACATAACATATTCACATGAGCATAGACAGAAGGTAATAAACAGTGAAGACTCACAAGGGTGAGGGATGGTGGGGCAGCTGATGAGAAATTACTTACTGGTACATGTACATAACCTGGGTGATGGGTACCCCAAAAGTCCTAACTTCACCACTATGGAGGAAACAAAATAGTACTTGTACCCCATAATTTATACAAATCAAAAATTAATTTTTAAAAAGATGTTCAATATCATTTTTTGTTCTTTAACAATGCCATCGTTTTTCCTACACAAGCTGCCTACTCTTCCAAAACACTTTTTTCTATCCCTATCCCCACATTCTACACCACAGATTAGACTGCATCTCTCAGGGCATATGCTTATGCCTCCATGCTACATCTCCTCATAGCCTTCATCACAGTGTGACTATTTGCTTGGTATCTGTCCTCCAGGAGGACAAGGTCAAGAAGCACATGGGCCTCCTACAGTCATTCTTTGCTTCCTGGGGAAGAGAACCTCAGTACAAGTGACAGTTTGGCTATTTCTAATAAACTGAGCAGGTGTTTTGATGAACACCCACTGAGAACAAATTAAACACTTACTACAAAGGGCTAAAATTTTACTCAACCATTGATTCAAAATTTTCTATCTGTATTTACAACAAAAGTTCAGTTTTATTATCAGTATAAAAATGTTAGTGTGCATAACTTTGACTACACAAGTGACTGATTATTCTGATTGAATAAATCAATTTTCTTAAAATTAGGATTTATAGAAATAGGAAATACTTATAAGTTTATGTTGTCAATCATGGCAACTAATTACAATGTTCTTAGATGGAGTATATTAGAATTTAACTCAATAGAAAGAAGTAATTTTGTGATTTTTTATTTTTATTTTTTTAAGAGACAGAGTTTCATTTTATTACCCTCGGTAGAGTGCCATAGGGTCACAGCTCACAAGAACGTCAAGCTCTTGGGCTTAGGCGATTCTCTTGCCTCAGTCTCCTGAGTATCTGGGACTACAGGCAA
>NW_003852502.1:2960229-3029568 GCF_000181295.1 Otolemur garnettii | reverse complement strand
AAAAAAAAAAAAAAATAAAATAAAAAAAAATAAAACCAGCTTTACTTCCTTTTTTCTAATCTATATGCCTTTTCTTTCTTTTTCTTACTCTACTTTCTAGATAAAATGTTGAGTAAAAATTATGATAATAGACATACTTCTCACCTTTTTGTTGACATGAGGGGGAAAACATTCAACCTCTCATCCTTAGGTCTGATGTTCAACCTGGGTGCTCACAGATGCCCTTTATCAGATGGAGAACATTTCCTTCTTTTCCTCAGTTTCCTGAGAATTTTCTTTTTTATCAGAAATGGCTATGGGTTTTACTCAATGCTTTTTCTACACCTGCTAAGATAATAACATGGTTTTCCTCTTTCATCTATTAACATGATGAATTACTTTGATAGATTTGGGAATGTTAAACCAACCTTGCATTCTTGAGATAAATCACTTGGAACCTACTTTTTGATTCAAACTGCTAATATTTTGTTAAATTTTATTTTAAAAGTCATGTTTATTTTTAAAAGTCTGTGTTTATGAAAAATATTAGCCTGTAGATTTCTTCCTGTAAAGTCTTGGATTGGTGTTTATATCTAAGTAGAGATGAATTATCAGAATAAGTTGGGAAGTATTTTTCCTTTTCTAATTTTCTGGCACAGTTTTCATAAGATTATTATCTTCCTTAAACATTTGGAAAAAATTCACCTATGGAGCCACCTGGACTTGGTGCTCTTTATGTTGGTATATTTTCAGCTAAAATTCAATTTCTTTAATAGATATAGGGCTGGCAAAATCATCTATTTTTTCTGAGTAAGCTTCACTGGTATGTGTAGGAAATGTCTTCTTGTACAGTTCCACACCCTCTAATGATGCCAGCCTTGGCCTCCCTGGACTCCTCGCTTTGCTTCCTGAACTTAGGCAGAGTGCCCATCCTCACCTGGATTCCCCTACTCTGCACCACTGTATGGAAACTGTTTCTAGGCAATTGGCTGGGACAGTCATCAAGTTCATTGCATTTGTTTCCAGTCTCTTAGGATCATTGTCATTCATTGCCTGATGTCCAATTTCTTGAAAATCAATGCTTCCTACATTTTATTCGGTTTTTTATTCATTTTCAGGAAGAAGAGTAAATTTAGTCCTTGTTATTTCAGCTTGACTAGAAGCAAAAGTCCACTTTTCAACTTTTAAAACATTTATTTCACCCAACTTTGCCCAACTTTCTCTCTTAAATTATGCATACTTTTTCAGTAATATGTTAAAAATCGACACTTTAACAAATGTGACTTACCCCTAGGAGGGGTCAGAAGGATGCTTTTCACTGTTGTATTCAACTTGATGCTTGACTCATAATTTTCATCCATCAGCCTCATGAAAGGTCTTCAGTATAAGCTAGTGGGATCAATCTGACAGTAAGACTTTGTATGATGAATGCATTCTCTAATTGTTTAAAAAAAAAAAAAACTAAGCAAAAGATTTCACTGCTGTGCCTAATTCTTCTTCACCACTGCAGAAAAGCTTGGAAACCAGCCATATTCTCTTTTGTGTCTTTTTTTTTTTTTTTTTTTTGGCCACCAGGGTGAGTTGGAATGTCATACAGTCATGTTTTTTAACTATTTAAAAGAAGACAAAAATAAATTCACTTACAATTACTTATGTAAAGCATATATTTATCAAAAATATTGGAAAATCAAGTACTAAAATTTGAACATTATACAAATTCAAAGTTTGATTTCCAGTAATGATGGAATGTCTGATACCTCGGGCTTGTTTATCCCTTTTGTGTTTTGGTGTGTACCTTCCTGGGGTTGCTACAGGCTGACAAAGCTCCTCTCCTCTGTTGTTCCATCCTCCAGTAGGCATTGTCTACTGGCATGTGCGAATATCATATTATAAAAGTTATATAAACTTCAGTGTCAGGGAAAAGGCTGGGCTCACAGCAAGTTCATACATAGCCCACATGACACTGCAAATTAATTATTTAGGATGAGGTACACAGGACTTTTGGGCAGGCAATAAACATCTTAAAATTGTAAATGTTTGCATATGTGTTCTTTTTTTCTGTACACAGAATGCATAGATTTTATTTGATACTCAAATAGGGTTTTCAAATCTCTACAATGCTCAGAGTCCTCCATGTGTTCCTTTGCAGAGTAGAGAAACAAAACAATCAGACCCATTGTTAACACATTGTAGAACAATATCCCCATAACATTTTTCTTTGAGGGTAAATTAGGAACCCAGATCACTCAAGGCTCAAAGTTGACATTTTTGGCCCAATGACCTCCTCTTATATCCCAAATTATAGCAGATGGTTTAACAACAGAATAATCAGCTCTTTTGGTGGCTTAAAATATGTAATTATCTGTAAGTTTTTTTTGTTTGTTTTGTCTTTTTTGAAACAGAGTCTCACTTTGTCCCCCTCAGTAGAGTGCTATGGCATTATAGCTCGCAGCAACCTCAAACTCTTGGGCTCAAGTGATTCTCCTGGCTCAGCCTCCCCAGTAGCTGGAACTATAGGCACCCACCACAATTCCCGGCTATTTTTTAGAGACGGTGTGTTACTCTTGCTCAGGCTGGTCTCAAACCTGAGAGCTCAGACAATTCACCCACCTGGGCCTCCCAGAGTGCTAGGATTACAGGCATGAGACACTGCACTTGGTTTTTTCTTGTGTTAAAAAATAAAAATAAGAACATATTGAAGTGTTTTGTTTAAGGTTTTAAACATTTCTGAAAAATTGGCATTAAAAAAGAGAGACAAAGTTGCCCACTTATATGGTCAGCCTTTCAAGTGAAAGTTATCAGATGTCTGTGCTAAATTATGAAGCCAATTTGATAAGATTAATTATATTCAAGACTCAAATGATTTTTTTTTAAATCATAGTATTCTTCTCACACTAAATTATTTCTTTGCCATTTTTTTTCTTTCTAGCCGGTGTGCCAAATTTCAGAATATAGGCTAGACATTTGAATCATTCTATAATAATGCCTTCTGTCATAACTATGTTGGGGAAATGTTATTATTTCTACATCATTTCTAACAAACCAGAGCCTCTAAAACAGCTTTTGTTCGTAATAAAGTCTACTTTCTTAGTTTTGAATAGTTCTTACTAAGCACTATCTTTTTTTCAGCTTTATTGAGACACGTATAATTGACAAATAAAATTTGTACATATTCAAGATATACGATGCGATGTTTTGATATATTGCATACATTTTGAAGTGATTGCTAAAATCAGACTAATTAACACGATCTTTAGCTCACACAGTTACCTTTTTTCCCATGGTGAGACTACGTAAGATAAACTCTCCAAGCAAATTTCTAATACAAAATACATTACCATTAACTACAGTCACCAAGGTGAATGGCAGGTTTCCAGACTTTACTGACCTTATAACTACAAGTTTGCATCCTTTGACCAACATCTCCCCATTTCCCCCACTTTTGGACCCTGGTACCTACCTTTCTACCCTCTGTTTCTATGATTTCAACTGTTTTGAATTCTACATACATGTAAATGAGATAATGCAGTGTTTGTTTTTCTGTGTCTGGTTTATTTCACTGAGCATAATGACCTCCAGGACCATCCATGTTGTTGCAAATGGCAGGATTTCCTTCTTTTTTATTGCCAAGTAATATTTCACTGTGCGTATAATATATACAACACATTTTTTTTATCCATTCATCTATTGATAAATGCATAAGTTGTTTCTACGTTTTGGCTATTATAAATAATTCTGCAATGAATATGACAATGCAGCTATCTCTTTGAGATGGTGATTTTATTTCCTTTGAATATATGTGTACACTCACAATTGGGATTGATAGATTCTTTGGTAGTTCCATTTTAACTTTTGAGATACCTTCTTTTCCATAATGGACACACCAATTTACATTCCCACCAACAGTATAAAGGGAAGGGTTCCTATTCTTCACACCCTCACCAACACTCACGATCTTTTGAATTTTTGATAACAGCCATCCTAACATAAATAAGATGATATCGCACCATGGTTTTGATACATATTTCCCTGATGATTAGTGATGTTCAGCATTATTTCCATATATTTGTTGGCATTTGTATGTCTTTTTTGGAAAAGTATCTTTCTGGGTCCTTTACCTATTAATTGAATTATTTGCTGTTGAATTATATGAATTCTTTATATGTTTTGGATATTAACTCTTTAGTGGGTGTATGTAAACATTTTCTCTCATTCTGCAGGCTACTTTTCATTTTGTTAACGGTTTCCTTCGCTGTGCAGAAACTTTCCAGTTTGATGTAGTCCCACTGGTTTATTTTCACTTTTGTTACCTGTATTTTCGATGCCACATCCAAAATATCATTGCCAAGATCAGTGTCGAGCTTTTCTTCTGTTTTCTTCTAAGAACTTTATGGTTTCGGGTTTTATGTTTAAATCTTTAATACACTTTGAGTCAATTTTTGTGCATAAGATAAAGATACAGTTTCAATTTTTTTTTTTTTTTTTTGGCATGTAATAATCGAGTTTCTCCAACCCCATTTGTTGAAGAGACTGTCCTTTCCTTACTGTGTATTCTTGGTGAATACATCTGGGTGAACATCGCCCGACCATATATACGTGGGTTTCTCTCTGGGAAGCACATTTTGATCTAAAAAGGGTGTGGAACATTTTTTTCTTTTCTGCTACACTTAGGAAGAGTAAGAATTGTTGTGGACCACCTGGTAAATACACAAACACTAACGAAAGCTGATAAGCACAACAAAAGGTCACAGATAAGCAAAACAGTCTTCAAATAAACTGCATGCTGGACACCCCTTTAATTGAAAGCTCCCTTTGGTTTCATTTTTTAAACCTGGGAATGCTTCTTTAGTGAAAATAATAGTAACAGTACAGTTATCCTTAAAAAAAATTCCATCACCCATTCATATTCTTTTTCATGTCATGTCTCAGATTCAAATTACACTTGTTCTCTCCCTTGGCAATTTCTCATTTGGATTTCTTCAACCCAAGAATTAAGCAGCGTATATCAAAGAAGTCATTCATCCCTAACAACAAAGTCAGTAAAAAAAAAAAAAAAAATTCCAAAGAGAAGTACTTTCTTTTATCACGGAAGTATTTTATTACATTACAAATATTGAGTGTGTGGGGGGGGATATCTGACTCGCTAATTGTTCAATACAATATATAGAGCTACAGCTGGCTGGTGGCTCATACCTGTTATCTTAGCCCTCTGGAAGGTTGATGTGGGTGGATTACCTGAGCTCAGGAGTTCAAGACCAACCTGAGCAAGAGTGAGACCCCATATCTAAAAAATTAGCCAGGCACTGTGGTGGGCACCTGTAGTCCCAGATACTTGGAAGACTGAGGCAAAAGGATTGCTTGAACCCAAGAGTTTGAGGTTGCTGTGAGCTGTGATACCACGGCATCTTCCCAGGGAGACAGAGTGGGACTCTGTCTCAAAAGAAAAGAATCATGACTGCGTTAATGTACACAGCTATGATTTAATTAAAAAAAGAAAAGAAAAAATTATAAGGAATCCACACACAAAAAACCCCAAATAAATAAATAAATAAATGGAGGTTGAGATTCTGAAATTTTTCTATCAGGTCTTTTTTTGGTGAAAAATTATCCCTTACATATTTTTCCCCAAACTTATTAAGTTAAATAATTATTTAAGGTTGTCCATTTCACTCATTGTGTTTGATGAAATATTTTTCTCCCTGAACGGAATTACCATTTATCTATGCATACTGATATAAAATGTCAGAATGCTAAAAGAAGTTAAATTTCATACCACTAATTGTAATCTCAAAAGTAGTATATGACTGTAGGAAATACTTTTAATGTGTTCTCTTAATTTATAGGCCACAATAATAATAACGGAGATAATACAGCATGATTGCATTTGCATATGTCTTTTCTTGAACAAGGGTGGGCAGTTAGTCGCACAGGTGGCAAAAACATTAAATTTCAGTGTCTTAGCATGATATGCAGGCTATTTTAAGATCCATTCCTGTGGAAACTTAGCAGATCAAAGAAACTCAGTCTGATCCGTCAGTATCAAGCTACAATATTCGCACTGCTTTTAAGTAAAAAGGTATTCAATGACTTTTGAAAAATTAAGCATCTTTGCCTAATGAAACTTTGCTTTACAAAAGGTCGTACTGACATTAATACATCATGACAAAATTATTCATGAAACAAAGATATGAAAGATGGAAGAAAACGATGTATTCTTGACACAGAACACAAATTGTAGATAGGCTATGGGATTCAATTAATTGAGAGATTCTAAAATCAAATTCCCAATATTGGCCAACTCTGAACTAGAGATCAAGTCGAGTGATAGTGGAAGACAAGCAAAGGTAATGGGCCGCCTGAATATCCATCTGTTTTACTAACCATCTTGCCATCTCAGTTATCCATACCCTGAAAGCACACAGTTCTCACTTCTTATAGAACTGGGTCATTCAAATGTTTTAAAGTTGGAGATTTCTTCACGTTTCAATTCCAACTACTTTCCAGTCTCTCTGAGAGTCCCTCAAGTGGCAGCAAAACTCATTTAATTATCACCAATTGCTTTCAATAGACTTCCTGGTGGAGACCTCGCATAAAAACGTTTAAAACTGTTTTCAAAAAAGACAATTTTAAAAATATGGTAGCAGAAACTTAGAGAACCTTCACATAGCAATGTGTTATGTCCTGGAAGTTTTTTGAGAATGAAGAGAATAAAATTATTTGTTGAATAATTAAATTAGATCTGGCTGTATTTAATCCAACATATATTTTTTTAAACACACGCATTTGAAAAACAGATACTCTAGTCATAACTAGAGATCTATTAGAAGCTTAGAAAAAACACATGACTCTCTTAATTATCAGAGCCAGAAATTTGACATACATCATCCATTTTCCAGTAGCTTTCAAAGGGAAAAAACTGTTTTAAATGAAGATAATTTATTTTAACTGCCAGTAATACTCTTTTATCCACATAATTATATACCTTTTTCTTTTAGCAGCAAATCAGAATATGAAAGTAAATCTTCTGTGTGTCTGATATCTAAGAATTTTTCAGAATTATGTTAGACTATTGTCAATTACAGATAATACCATGGTAACCTGCTACATTTCATAATCCAGGCTCAAACCTTGACCTCTTTAGCATACTACGACTTGACTTGACAGAGACTTTTACGTAGACTGAGGAATACCAATGTTTTCCCTGCACTACCTATTTTGGGTAAAATCACAGGTTTTTTTTTTGTAAATTAAAAATTGCTTTTCTTAAAAGCCAGTTGGAAGCTTTTGACAGAGAGATGTTCAGTGTTTCTGTGAAAGGCTTTCCCTTCACATAAACAAGATTCCAATTTAACTTTAAATTTGAACAGGAAATACCTGAGTTGAACAGATTTCTTCTAGCCCCAGGTTGGCACATGTGCACACAGTGACGTCGGGTCTTCCTTTTCCTGATGGCTGCTGAGTTTTTGAGAACACATTATATGAGGAAGGATGGAAAATTGAGAAGATACGGTGAGTCTCAATTTTTTTCTACTTTGTATATTACTCTAACTCTTCAAATCTTTCTTGTTCTTGTCACACTTCTGAATGTTATCGTTATGGCAGAACATTGAAGGGGTTAAAGACTTGAAGTGACCCTAAATAATTACAGCTTCATCAATGGGAACTGCATAATCAATACAGTTAGATCTGTATCTATAACGTCCATAAAACAGTTGTAATAACAGCATAATATTCACAGTTGTCTATAAAAGCAGACAGCTATCGGACCATTCACTTGGCTGTTCTTTCCATGCTATGTTGTTTGAACTCACTAGGAAAAGTGGTTGATTCATCCAGTGATTTTTCTTGGATGCCATCGTAATGTTACTTTTGGCAGGCCACCTGCCCTGTGCTTTCCCACTTGACTTGCTCAGGTCAGCAAGTCTATTCAACAGCCATCACCTTAACCATGTAAACCTCAGGTGTAGCAGGTGCTAGTGAGATGGCGAGAGAGAATTCTACCACATTCAGGCAAAAGAGAATTAAATTGACTCACATAATCCAAGCATGTGTCTGACAACCAAATCATTAAGTAGGTCAGGAAATAGCTAAATCTCAGGAAACTCTGGAAGCAGAGAGAAGTCCTGGACTACGGTTAATTATGTAGATGAAAATGGCATTTTCTAGAGTGTCAGGCAGATGACCCCTAGAAAGCAAAGAACAAGTTTATACATTGTTTATCCATGAAGACTTTCTGTTACTCTCTGTAGGAAAATCTGAGGTGCAAGTATTAGGATTTTGCTTAATAAACAAAAGTATTGCAATAGTGGGTCACTGACACATTCTGAAATTTTGCTCTTCAATACTGACTTTTTAAAAAGTTTAAAAGGAGTTTAAAAAGTCACTAGACTTGCAAAAGTTACATTGATGGTAAGAATTTCTTCCCCGATTCCTGTGATCATTTGCTCCATCTTCTTCTGCCTCAAAACCAGAAATTTAAAGAAGTATAATACAACTATCTAATGCTTTTTAATTTTTGTCTATTCTCTGTAAATATTTTCATACTGCATTGATTATATCATCTATGGATGCACAAAGGTAACAAAGCAAACGATTCCTGATTTTCCTAATTTTATTAAAAAATATCTAAAAACAAGAGGAGGCAAGAAATGTTGCTCCAGGTGAAACAGGAAGAAAAACCAAACAATAATAATAGAAAGGAACATACTTTAAAGAAAAATAAACTGGGGGTGCAGGAACGGAAAAACGAGGGCACGTTATTTTGGAGTAATTTTTAGAAGTCAGATGTATTCAACTCATCAGAAGAAGGAAAACACAGCAATCAGAGTTTATAGAGTTCGTTACATTTTAACCGTAATGTTCACATCAACTGTAGTA
This sequence comes from Otolemur garnettii, assembly GCF_000181295.1. NCBI lineage: Eukaryota > Metazoa > Chordata > Mammalia > Primates > Galagidae > Otolemur > Otolemur garnettii. Next base: position 3,020,712 of record NW_003852502.1, on the reverse strand, counting down.
TTATCCCAGTTTGCTCACAAGACTGCCACTGGCAGAGCGAGAGTCTGAATCCAAGTCCTCTGGCAACGAATTAGTGCTCTTTCTCTTACTCTATGCAGCCTCCCGTTCAAGCATATTACATGCTTAGAATTCACGATCCTACCTCCAGCGCTCACTAGCTCAGTGACCACAGGCAAGTTATGGTAACCTCTCTCCTAGGGTGACCAAATTTTAACATTTGTTAAGCGGGATAACATGGCCGGGGGGGCATGGCAGGGGCGGGGGCGTGGCAGGGGGCGTGGCAGGGCGGGGCCAGACACCAATGCAAACTTTGATAAGCAGTTCTCCATAACACTTCTCAACAATTATTTATTATTACAGTTTAACATTATAAAATTAACAAAAATAATATAAAACTCATATTCTGGCAAAATAGCCACATGGCAGCTGAAAACCGCATGTTCCCTTCCTGTTCTCCCGCCCGTTCATACATTCTTTCCAAAAATCGGGACTTTTTAAAAAATGCCGCGGGACGCGGGACAAATTGTTCAAAAGCGGGACTGTCCTGTCAAAAGCAGGACGTCTGGTCACCCTACTCTCTCCTCACATTACTCATCCCTGCAAAAAGAAGCACGGGATCTTTCCTGTCATTATTGAGTTGTTAGAAGATTGACAATGCATTAGACATGACGACGCTTTGTAATAATAACATTTATACATATAAGGGATTGTTGTATTTAAAATTCATAAAGGAAACAGTTGATGAGATTGCCCAGCCACTGGTTATTATCTTTGAAGATTCAAGAAAGCAGTAGTTGGAAATAATTTCTGTCTGGGTTAGGCGCACACGGGGCCGTCGGGTTAGGATTGGACCCAGTTTCTGTCTCCTTACCTTGACGAGGATGCTGTGAAGTGGGGAAGCTCAGAGTAGATTAACAATATGGTTAAAGTGCTGAATAAATAAGACCCCTGGGAAAAGGCAGAAGGAGTTAGAATTAATTAGTCTGGAAACAATAATTCCTCCTAATACATGAAGCATTATTACAAGAAAAATGGAGACCAACTTTCACCCTTCTTATCTGAGAAATGACTTGAAAGTAAGTGTGGAAATATAATACAGACATAAGAAAGAATTTACTGATAGAGTTGTTTGTTAAATATTAAAACAGGCTATTAGTAGAAGATGTGGAGTCTCCTTTGCTGATGGCTTTTCCAAAGAAAAATAGACATAAATCAATTCGGTATGATCGAGGAGCAGATATACTTGTAATCGAGGAACTAGAAAAGCTAAATTATTGAGATCTTCTTTTAGTCTTTGAGAACTCTACCGTTCTCTGACTAATTCTCCTGATTAATCTTGAGAGAGAAAGGGAATAAATTTTTCTAGTTTCTAATTCATGCAGGCTACATGAATCAGTTACTATTCTACAGTATATGTAGTTTTTCTTTCCTTTCTAAATTTTTAAAAATATTTAAACTATTATAAATATTTTTAATTTAAAAAAATTTAATTAAATTTTTAATAATTTTTAATTTTAAAAATTTAAATATTTTAAAATATTTAAAGATTTTTAACTTTTTTTTCCCCCCCAGATAGGGTCTCTTTCTACAGAGGCATTGTCACAGCTCAATGCAACTTCAAATTCCTGGCCTCAAGGAATCACCTAGTTAATTTTTAAAAGTTATTTTTTATAGAGACAGGGTCTCACTATGTAGCCCAGGCTGGTCTTGAATCTCTGACCTCAAGTGATCCTCCTGAGTGCTAGAATTATAGGCACGAGCTACCATGCCTGGCCTACTTTTTTCTATTTAAGAGGAGAATAGGATAAATGCAGGCTCTAGTTCATGGCAAATTATCACCACTGATCATTTTTAATTCATTTGTTCCTGTATATCACATCCCCCCTGCCCAACAAGTGTACTCGTTGTAGTCTTTGGAGATATGCAGTGTTATTTGAGTGTGCGTATTTTAACATTTATGTACATAAACTTTTTCTTTCATTTTTCACAAAGCATTGCTTTGTGAAGATGCATGCTGTTTCTAACTGCTGTGCAAGTTTCAGTAGCATGTATTCACAGCCCCCTTCTCGTACACTTATATTCCTTTAAAGATATGAAGGTTGTTTCAAATTGCCTGCTTCCAGGCTGGGCGCGATGGCTCACACCTGTAATCCTAACACTCTGGGAGGCTAAGGCAGGAGGATCACTTGAGCTCAGGAGTTTGAGATCAGACGGAGCAAGAATGAGACCCTTCTCTAGCACTAAAAACAGAAAAATCAGCCAGGTGTGGTGGTAGGTGCCTATAGTCCTAGGTACTAGGGAGGCCGAGGCAGGAGGATTGCTTGAGCCCAGGAGTTTGAGGTTGCTCTGAGCTAGGCTGACCCCATTGCCCTCTAGCCTGGGCAACAGAGTGAGACTGTCTCATAAAAAAAAAAAAAAATTGCCTGCTTCCATAAACAGTGTTTGAAAAAATATATTAAATGCTCTTTTTGAAAGTTTTTTCCCTATTTCCCTTTCTCTTTAGGAGGGGGATCAAATATCCTAGTCACATTTCATCACTCATTTTCTTCTTTCCTTGCTGAGATAATATACTTGCTATTTATTTTTGCATGTTCCCATCTTGCCTCCCTCTCCAGGGCTTGCAGCCTCGTTGACCACAGGACTCCCCCCGTGGTGCTGCTGTTACTTCCTTGTCTTTTCCTATGTCTGATCCATTCATCTCTTTGTCTACTACAACTGACACTTGGCTAGGATTGCAGTGAATTTATAGGGCAATTTCAGGATAGTTAATATCTTCTCATGTTAAGTCACTTCACCTACATTCAGCTTTCCATGTACCCACATCTTGTTTAATGTCATTTAGCAGGATTTGAGGTATTCTTCCCGGGGAACTCAGGTGTGAATGATGTCTCATCTACTACACAGTTATCCCTCCACAAGTTGACACGAGTCACTCATTTCATGTACATGTACGTTATTGGCTATGTTTATGCTCTTTATGTCTTTAGTGTTTATAAACTTGTCAAGACAAGATCTGTTCACCTCCATCTGTGCGGTGTCTCCACAGCTCTGTGTGGAGATGGATGTTCACATCTACTTTTGATTAATTGATTCCTTATTTTTTCTCCTGCGAAATGCCTCTCGCAAAATGATAAACTCTAACACAATTAACTTTTAGGCAAAGTAATTGCAGAATCAATATAATCAACCTGAGTAATAGGATAATCCACTTCCTTGTTTATATAATTTCTACAACATGTTTAATAACTTTCTATTATGTACCAGCCTGTCCTGTGCTCTAGTATGATCTGTGGATCCCTAGGTCCTGAGAGCCTCTTAGGGGCTCTGTGAGATGAGAACTACATAAAAATTCTAAAATATGTAGAATCTGTTATTTTTTAAAAATATGTTATTTTTCTAGTGTGTTGACATTTGTATTGATGGCACAAAAGCAAAAGTGGTTAAAACTGCTGATGCCGCCCCATGAATCAAGATAGTGGCACCAAACTTTACCAGTAGTCATCGCGCCCTTCATGGACATACACTCACAGCAAAAAAAAAAAAAAGTTTTATGAAGAATATTCTTCCTGAGACAATAAAAATTATTAACTTTATTGAATCTCAGTCCTTGAATATAAGTCTTTTTTTTGAGTCAAAGTTCATTCTGGTGCCCAGGCTGGAGCTCTGTGGCATCACAGCTCACAGTAACTTCAAACTTCCGGGCTCAAGTGATCCTCTTGCCTTAGCCTCCCACGTAGCTGGGACTATAAGTGCCAGCTATAACATCCAGCTAATTTTTCAATTTTTAGTACAGACAAGGTCTGGCTCTTGCTCAGGCTGGTCTCAAACTCATCATCTCAAGCGATCCTCCCACCACAGGCATGAGCCACCATGCCCAGCCTGAACATAAGTCTTTTTAATATTCTGTGACAGAATGGAAAGTATGGATGCTGAAGTTATAATGGTCCATTTTGAGGAAAAACATTTTTGCTGTTATTTGAAAGCCAAATTAGACATACTCCATTTTTTTTTTTAATTTTTATTTTATTGTTTGGGATTCATTGAGGGTACAAAGAATTAGGTTACACTAATTGCAATTGCATTTCTTTGGTTTGTTTTTTTTTTTGAGACAGAGTCTCAAGCTGTCGCCCTGGGTAGAATGCTGTGGCAACATAGCTCACAGCCACCTCCAACTCTTGGGCTCAAGTGATCCTCTTGCCTCAGTTTTTCTATTTCCTTTTTTTGTAGAGACAAGGTTTCTCTTTAGCTCAGGTTGGTCTCCAACTCCTGAGCTCAAGCAACTGTCTCAGCCTCCCAGAGTGCTAGAATTACAAGTGTAAGCCATGGTGCCTGGCCTTTAGACACACATACTCCTTCATGGAACACTATTATTATTTGAAAGAACAACTGGTTAGCAACTATGATTATTCATACTTAGATATTTTGCAAACACTTTTTCAAAAATGAAAAACGTGAGTTTGTCATTTCATAATAAGCAACTAACACTATTTGATACTAATGAAAAATTAAAACTTTCAAATGAAAATTAGAATTTTGGAAAGTTTTTATTCATTACTATGAGTTTGATAGCTTCTCAATACTTCTCTTCTGATGAGATCAGAACGAATGTGATTTTTTTGATATTGTAGCATAATAAAATGTGTCAATATTTGAAAATTATTTACAAACTAGTAAACTGGCATTTTCCAGCTGACCAATGCATTAAGTAACAAAATTATGCTTATGTTAAAGAGACATTCAATTCTTAAAGTAGACCAATTAAGTTATGCACAATGGAAAAGTCAATTGACATGTTTTCAGACTCCACATTGTAATTAACCCTTTAAGGAACTGCCATGTGGAGCTTTAGTGTAGCATCAAAGAAGGTATACACAGTTATCTAAAAAGTCTACCAAATATTCTTTCCTTTCTAACTGTCAGTGTGAGGACAGAGTGTCCTCATATATTTCAATCCAAACAACAGATCACAACAGATTAAATATGGAACCAGAGATGAGACTCTAGATGCCTTCTGTTAATCAAGACAGGAAAGAAATTTGCAGGCCGGGTGTGATGTCTCACACCTGTAATCCTGACACTCCGGAAGCCCAAGGTGGGAGGATTACTTGAGCTCAGGAGTTCAAGACCAGCCTGAGCAAGAGTAAGACACTGTCTTTACTAAAAATAGAAAAACTGAGGGAAGAGGATTGCTTGAGCCCAAGAGTTTGAGGTTGCTATGAGCTATGACGATGCCATGGCACTCTACTCAGGGCAGCAAAATGAGACTCTGTCTTTTGATTTGCTGGGTTGGTGCCCATAGCTCAGTGAGTAGGGTGCCAGCCACATACACCAAAGTTGGCGGGTTCAAGCCTGGCCCGGGCCCGCTAAACAACAATGACAACTGCAACCAAAAAATAGCTGGCCATTGTGGTGGGCACCTGTAGTCCCAACTACTTAGGAGGCTGAGGCAAGAGAATTGCTTAAGCCCAAGAGTTGGAGGTTGCTGTGAGCTATGATGCCACAGCACACTACTGAGGGTGACATAATGGGACTCTGTCTCAAAAAAAAAAAAAAAAGATTTTCAAAATGAAGAGTAACACCACTTTTCTTACTATTTTTTTCTGTTTTAGAAAATAGGAATCTTTTTTAAGAATGTTATTTATGGCAGCACCTGTGGCTCAAAGGAGTAGGGCACTGGTCCCATATGCCAGAGGTGGTGGGTTCAAACCCAGCCCTGGACAAAAAAAGCAACTCCAAAAAAAAAAAAAGAATGTTATTTATGTTAATATCTTATTGGTTTATTATATAAGCCAGCATAATAATTGATTTGTTATTGCTATTTTTAAATAAAGGAATCCACAATTTTTTTCTAAATTTTGTAGCTTCAATTTCTAATAGCAAATGATAATAAGTATAATTTATACACACAAAAGTTCCTTGGGCTTTTGAATGGCTTCTAACAGTGTTAACTTTCTGAAATGAGTAAGTTTGAGAATCATTACTCTAGAAACAGGACTAAGAATGAGAGAGAGAATCCCCGCCCTCATCCTCCTTGGGGTAGGCAGGTAAAAAAACATGGAAGGGTAACTGCAGATTGCTCAAGGCCACTACAAGCCCCCTTTAGACCACCCACCAGGAGAGATGCTTTCAGTACAATGCTCAGGGCAGTCTTCTCCAAGGAAGGCACAATTTGATCTGAGGTATGAAGAATGAGGACAAGTTGCCAGAGAGCCAGGGGAAAAGCAGTCCCAATAGAGGGAGAAAGAATTTCATCAGTCTGACACAAACAGAGTTTGAATGTCTGAGAACCAGAGAGGAGGCCCGTGGGTCTACAGCAGAGCAGTTATGGAGAAGGCAGGACTAAAGGAACCTGGAGAAGAGGGCAGAGGAACGAGGTCTTGGTGGCCGCCATCTGGGTTAAAACACATGTCCGGCAAGAAGCCTGTGAGGGTCTGAGGTTTAGGAGCACGTAACCTGATTAGGCTGCTGCAGACTGATCCCACTGCTCCACTGCTGTGTGGAGGATGGATTGCTGGGTGGTGAGAGTGGACGAGGAACACCAGTTAAATGGTCCAGATGCTGGGGAGCACCAAGTCCAAGGTGTGGCCATGGAGACTGAGTACAGGTGATAGATTCCAGATATAACGGAAGTAACAGCAGGCTTTGCTAGTGGAGTGGCTGTGGGGAATGAAGGAAGGACTGCACTGAGGATGATTTCTAGGATGAGGTTTTTGACTAGAGCAATGGGGTGACTGACAGTGCATCTGTTGAGATGACCCATCACCACTCACTCACCACATCCCCATACCCGTGCCTCCCCTGCCCCATCTTCAGCAAACTCACCTGGGAAAACCCTAAACCTCGTCAAATCTAAACCTCCATTGACTCCTCACCTGCCCCTGAGCAGTGAAACAGAACTGGAAAAAACTCCTGTGACCAAGCTGATTGTTCTCGACCTATATAGCCTTTAGTCTTGGCCAGGCAATCCCGCAGTTTCCTAATTCATTCCCCTCCCCACAGTCCTAGATAACTATTTCACATTTCTTCTCTCCTTTATCCCCTAACATCTTGCTGCTCTTAATTTTCTCTGCTGATAATGACCTTGACTTCCTATTTCAACCAAATGTGAGCTCCCACATCTCAGGTCACATCTGTCAATCTGCTACAAATGAGTCTCCTTCCTTCCCACTCACTGTAACAGGTAAGTTATCTGGTCTTCTACCTAAGGCCACCATTTCCATCTGAGCTCTGCACCCCTTCTTTTTTGCTCACTTGTGAACATTGCTCCAGCAGAAAACTGTCTTCCAGAAAACTGTCGTCAGTGGACACCTGCAGCACTCTAGTTAGTGCTAGCTCCTTTTATTTTACTGATATTACCTTGGTCAAGGTCATCATGACCCCTACATTGTCAATGTAAGGATACTTCCTTAGACTTCATACTTTGTACCAACTTCTCAGCAGCATTTGAGTTCCTTATGCCTTTCTCCTGGGAATGTTTCCTTCACTTGTCCTCCAGGCGCCTTTCTGCCTTGGGCCTTCAATTTCACTAGCTACTCTTTTCTCGTCTCTCCAGCTGGTTCCTCCTCATCTTCCCAATCAGTAAATGCGGAGCTTCCAGGGCTCAGTCACTGGACCTCTTCACCTTTGGCAGCTACACTCATTCCTTTGTAGATCTAAGGCTTTAGATCTACACATACACAGATGAGCCCCGACTCATATCTTCCATCTGACTTTTTCCTCAAACCCCAGACTCTTATAGTTAACACCCACTCAGCATAACCATGTAGTTGTTTAATATTTATTGCAAACTTAAGATATTCAACTGAACTGAGTTCCAGTTCCCCTGCACCAACCCATGCACAAAATCTGTTTCATCATTGTAAGAACACCATAATTCCATTTTGTTCCAATCCAAACCCTGGGAATATGTTTGACTCTTCTATTCTCCAGCCCATCATTAAATTCCTGTAACTCCTGCTGGTTCTAATTTCAAAGCATCCAGAATCCTATTACTTTCCCACATTTCTATTGTCACCATCCTAGTTTTAAGTTATCACCATCTCTTTCTTGCCCATACTCTCCTAATCAGTGTCCCTAATTCTGTCTTTGTTTCCCTATAGAATATCATATGGCAGCCAAAGTGATTTATGTCAAACATAACTGTAATAATGCCTGCTTTAAATCTTCCAAGAGCTTCCTATTTCACTCTGAATAAAAATTAAAACCTTCACCATGGCCTGGCCTCCAATAAATGATTTGGCCCTTGTCACTTGTCTAACCTTTTGTCTTCAGCATGTAGGCTGCATGACAGCAGTCTTTTTGTTTTGTTTAGTGTTGTATTTGGAATCCTAGCAGAATCACATTCAGTATAAATTTATGACAGAATAAGTGGGGAGGTTTGGGTTAGGTGCAGCTCGTGTGAAGTGTGGGCTTCTGGGCCTCAAGAGTTCTGTGCTAGATGTTACTTAGAGGTATCTAGTAGACAGCCAAGTGAAGACAGTGAGGAATCTGGATGTCTGGAGCTAAATGGAGAAAGCAGCTAAAAGTATACATTTTGAAATTATCAATATTGGGACAAAATGAGATTGCCATAGGACCATGACCACGAAAAGAACAAAGCCAAGCTCTGAGGCTGGAGGACAGCACTATTTAGAGGTCAGCCAGAGCTGTGGTCTTCAAACTTCCATAATCATACACTATTTAAACTGTAAGAAGAAAAAATACTTTAAACTGAGCAATACGATATGTAGGTATTTATTTATTTATAAATAATATATATGTATCATTGTACCAATGTATTATGTACATTATAAAATACACAGACATAGATATTAAAAAAGAATGAGCTGAAGGACTTGCCGTTAAAGAGGAAGTATCGAACACATGCATTTTTCAGCTCCCTCCTGAAGGCCCACTACAGGGATAGTAAATGGATTTTAAAAATAAGTTATTAACCCACAAGGACAAAGAGAACAAAAGCCAAACAATACCATGCAAACATAGGCAGCTGGAAAGACAAAAGATGAATGGTAACTGCCTTCCTAAACCCAAGAAGGCTGAGGCTGCAGTGGGCAAAAGCAGAGATTTACAAGCATGAACACCCACGTCCCTGTGCTCTCCTGCAAAGGCTCAGAGATACTGTCCAGTACTTCTGCTAGTGGAGGCAAATGTTGGGTTCTAACAGACGTGGTTGAACATCTCTTTGAGAGTAGTTATACCCATGGGCACCCCCAGCATTCTGCACTGCCAGGTGACTAACTTCTACCTCACAGCCTGGATATTTATTTTCTGGAGAGGGTTAAACAGAGATTCCTGCCTGGAGGACAACAGGCACACTTGAGAATAGGACTTCTATATGGAAAGCAGGTAGATTAAGTCAAAGTTAACAGAATGCTTACTCACACTCAAAGTATCAAGAAGGAGCTCTGTGTGTTACTCAGGGCTATGGAGGCAAATGACAAATATTATTTTGCTGTGTAGCAGCAATTGCCTATGAAATTCACTCACATAAAAAGAACTTTAAAATAATAAATGCTATTTAACATTTTCTTGCTTGGAGCTACTTCAAATATTTACCTCTATTTCTTTTAAAGTATATGGATTGTTTGAACATTATTTTGGTGCATGCATGCAGACATTTTAAGGTAATTGCATTTGTTGAATCCTGGATTAGAAGCAGGCATAAATATTGATTTCTTCCATGCTGCGTAACTGATGACCAAGTCTGCTTCGAGTACCATGGCACTACCAAACTTACTTCTGCATTGCCCGTGATGTATGTACATGTCTATAGAGACAATTCTTGGGAATGTGATGATAATGTCTTGCTTCTGAATGTTATACTTTTATATTTACACACCTTGATCACAGAACATATTCTGTACTTCATTGATAGTAAAACTGTCTTTGTTCTTAGAAATTACTATTCTTGTATTTTTATTTATTTATTTATTTTGCCTGAATGTCCTTTTCCTTCTTATCTACTTGAAAAGCTCCCATTCTCTTTCAAGAACTATCTCAAATATGATCCTCTTTGAGGGCTGTTTGGCCATCTCTCAAGTGTTATTGCTCCACTATTTCTGTAATAAAAGTAGCACTTTGTGTATACTTGCATTATGGAGTCTTTGCATTATTCTATAATCATATTTATAAGCCTATTAATTATTTCAGCCAAGATTCCATGTCTTATTTATATTTGTACCCTGTTAACCTACCAGCTGGGCACACAGTAGTTATTCAATGACGCTTAAATGGATGTTTGAAAATTTTTGTTTCCTTATCTCATTTTATTTTCTCAGATTTAATCAGTCTCTAGATCCTACTTCTCTAAATGAATATTTATCTGTTAATTCTTATCCATGTTAGTGTCTACTGGCAAGAACTTATGCTCTGGCTGTCTGTTACTGAGACAATTAGCATCTTAGCTTGACTTTAGTTTTAATTTCACTTGTATATGATTAATACTTTATTTGCCCATAAGAATTATTTAGCCATAAATTTTACCATTTTCTCTCTATCTTAAATTCTTTCCGTGAGTGACATCTACTTCTAGACATGACTGTACAAAAGAGAGTATATTTAACCTCTTGCTTTAAACAATTTAAAAACTGTACAAAATAATGTTGAGATGTTCAGAAAATAGGCAATACTGGACACTGATCTCTGAGAGAAAGGAGATCAGTAAGTGAGCCTTTTGATTGCCTCATCTTAACTTCCAGGCCACAGCAAGGTCAGAGAAAGTTGAAACAAAGTCTAGATGTCCTGCTCAGTTGAGGAGACAGAACTCAGAGTTCAGAGAGATGAAGTCAGTTAAAATTCGTGAAGCAAATACTGAAGAGTTGAGAACTTCGGGGGGGGGGGGAGAGAGAGAGAGAGAGAGAGAGATTGCAACTGAGAGAAGAGGTGCCAGATATCCCCCAAGGGTTCTCCACATTGAGGCTGAATACTGATCTCTGAAAGCTTGGAAGGAATTGCCTGAGGTTATTCTTAAGCTTACACAGGCAAGCAGTAGTTTGCATTCATTTAGCCACAATGGAACAACCACTGTGGAACAACCTCCTGGTACATGGGGCATTGAGTAGGGACCTGAGAAGGACAGTGCCTCAGTGAGGGGGACAAATTAGTTTAAAGTTGAATAAAAATATTATGAGCACACCTGTGCTGCAAGAAATGGGAAAGGGAGTTCTTCATGCAGATGGAAAATGATAGATGGAGAAACCCTGACCTACGCAAAGACAAAAGTCCTCAGGAAAATACTAGCAAACTGAATTCAACAGCACATCAAAAAAAAAAAAAAAATCCACCATGACATAGTGGGCTTTGTCCCAGGGATTCAAGGATGGTTAAATATACATGACTCAATAAATGTGATCACCACATAAACAGAAGCAAAAGCAATGATTATGTGATCATCTCAATAGATATAGAAAAAGCATTAGACAAAATTCAGTGCCCTTTCATGATAAAAACCCTATAACAACTAGACATAGAAGGAACATATCTCAAAATTGTAAAGGCACATAAGACAAACCCCAGCCAACATCATATGGGAATACCTGAAAGCATTCCCACTAAGAACTGGAACAGGACAAAGATACTCACTGTCACAATTTTTAGTCAACATAGGGCTGGAAGTCTTGTCAGAGTGATCAGGCAAGAAAAGGAAAGTAAAGGAATTTGAATCAGGAAAGAGGAGCTCCAATTATCACTTTTTGGTTATGATTCCATTTTATACCTAGAAAACTCCAAAGATTCCACCAACAGACTCCTGGAATTGATAAATCAATTCAGCAAAGTCTCAGGTTATCAAATTAATGTACACAAATAAGTAGCATTTCTATACACCAATAACTGTCGAGCTGAGCGTCAAATCAAAGACTCAATACCATTCACAATAGCTACAAAGAAAACAAAACACCTAGTAATATATTTAACCAAGGAAGTGAAAGCTCTCTACAAGGAGACACTGAGGAAAGAAACTGCAGAGAACACAAACAAATGGAAAAACATCACACATGGATTGGTAGAATCAACATTGTTAAAATGTCCATGATACACAAAGGGACTTCCAAATTCAGTTCAATCTCTATCAGAATACCAACATCATCTTTCGCAGATTCAGAAAAAATAATTCTGTGCTCTTTTTTGGAATCAGAAAAGAGCCTAAATAGCCATGGCAATTTTCAGCAAAAGGAACAAATCTAGAGGCATCACATTACCAAACATGAAACTATACTACAAGGCTGTAGTAACCAAAACTTCATGGCATTGGCACAAAAAGACCAATGGAACAGAACAGAAAACCCAGATATAAAAGCACCCACATACAGCCACCTGGTCTTTGACAAAGCTGACAATAATATACATTGGGGAGAAGATTCCCTGTTTAATAAATGGTGCTGGAAATATGCACCATATGCAGAAGAATGTAATAGGATCTATATCCTTTGCCACTCAAAAATTGTTTCAAGATGGATAAAAAACTTAAATGTAAGACATGAAATCATAAAAATACTAGAATAAAATGTTGGAAAAATTCTTTTTTCTAGATATCAGCCTCAGCAAACATTTATGAAGCAGACCCCAATGGCAATAACAGCTACAACACAAATAAATGAATGGGTCTTGTTTAAGTTAAATAGCTTCCGCACAACCAGGGAAATAATCAACAGTGCAAATAGACAACCTACCTAATGGGAGAAAATACTCTCAAGCTATAATCCAATAAAGGGCTAATAACCAGAATCTGCCAAGAACTCAAGCAAATTAGCAAGAAAAGAGTCAAACAAACCCATTAAAAAGTGGGCAAAACACACGAAGCTTTTCAAAAGAAGATAAATGGCCAAAAAAATGCTCAATGTCGCTAATCATCAGGGAAATGCAAATTAAAATTGCAATGAGATATCACCTTATCCCTGCTAGAATGTCTTTTATTAAAAAGTTCAAAAACAATACATGCTGGTGCACATGCAGAGAGAAAGGAACACTTACACTGCTAGTGGGACTGAAAATCAGAATCACCTCTATCACAGTGTTGAGGTTCCTCAAAGAACTAAAAGCGGACCTACCATTTGATTGAACAATCTCACTACTACTGTGGCTATTTACACAAAGGAAAATAAGTTATTTTGTCAAAAGGATACCTACATTCAAATGTTTTTTGCAACACAAGTCACAATTGCAAAGATGTGGAATCGACAAGTGCCCATCAATTCATGAATAGATTAACGAAATGTGGTATATGTATACCATGGATACCACTCAAGGATGAAGAAGGATGACTTAATGCCTTTGGCAATAATTTGGACGGAACTGGAGACCATTATCCTAAGTGAAATATCTAAAGAATGGGAAAAAAACACCACATGTACTCACTATTAAATTGGAACTAAGTGATCAGACCACATGTCACAGAGGGAAGGAAAAACTCAATTAAATCAAGGAGAGGGGACAGGAGGGAGGAAGATAACCCCAAACCTACCTACAATGAACACTATCTGGGTGACAGACACACTTACATCCCTGACTCAAGTATTACAAAGATGATTCATGTAACCAAAGGCATTTGTACCCCCTTAATACTTTAAAATAAAAAAAAATCCCAGGTGAGTGTACTTTTATAATTTAGTATACACACAATAGAATACTATTCATCTTTTTAAAAAACAGGAAAATTCTGCTACTTACAACAACATACATGAACCTTGAGGACATTATATTAAGTGAAATAAGCCTGGTACAGAGACACAAACACCATATGACTTCATTTACATGTGGAATTTAAAATCGTTGAACTTGTAGAAGCAGAGAGTAAATGGTGGTTACTAGAAGTAGATGGGACAGGATATTGGATGGGTAATTGGGAGATGTTGGTTAAAGAATACAAAGTTTTGGTTAGAAAGGAGGAAAAAGTCAAAATAGCTAAAAGAGATGATTGTAAATGTTCCCACCACAAAGAAATGATAGATACTTGAGGTAATGGGTATGTTAATTAGCCTGATTTGATTATTCCACAATGTATATTTATACCAAAACATCACATTGTACCCCATAAATAAATACAATTATTATCTTTTTTTTTTTTTTTTTGCAGTTTTTTTTTTGGCTGGGGCTGGGTTTGAATCCATCACCTCCAGCATATGAGGCTGGCGCCCTACTCCTTTGAGCCACAGGCACCACCCCTAAAATTATTGTCTTAAAAAATAAAACTTTAAAAAAAAAAGAGTTGTATTGGTGTTGAGATTAATGGAACACAACAAAGAGTGAAGAAAGGGACTTAATATTCAGTTAATTAATTTTTAATGTAATTTTCAAGGTAATCCAATGGTGGAAATGATAATCATTACATAAATGGTACTATAACAATAGGATATTCATTTAAGAATGACTTTTGACAATTATCTCATATCATATACAAAAATTAATTCAAAAGTTTGTTCACAGACCCTTTCATAAGGGCCAAAATCATAAAACTTCTAGATGAAAACACAGCACAAATTTTTAATGAGTTTGTTTGACTGAGATCTCTTAACTAGGATACAAAAATGAATACAAATTATAGAAGAAAAAACGGTAAGTTGAACTTCATCAGAATTAAAAATATTGCTCTTCAAAAGATTGTTAAATGAATAAAAAGTCAAGAAATCAACTGAGAATAAGTATTTGCAAAACATATTGTCTGATAAAGGACTTATATCCAGAATATATAAAGCTCTTTTACCAGTCATAATAAGATGACAAAAACTCTATTTAATAGATTGAGCAAAAGAATTGAACAAATGCCTCACCAGAGAAGAGATACAGGTGGCAAATGAATACATGAAAAAATATTCCACATCAGGGCGGCAACTGTGGCTCAGAGGAGTAGGGCGCTGGCCCCATATGCCAGAGGTGGTGGGTTCAAACCCGGCCCTAGCCAAAAACTGCAAAAAAAAAAAAAAATTCCACATTATTAGTCATTAGGGAAATGCAAATTAAAATAACAATGAAATACCCCTACACATCTATTAGAATAACTCCAATAAAAGACAGACAAGCCCTGGTGGAAATGTTAACCAACTGAAATTCTCACACATTACTGGAGGGAATATAAAGTAGAATAGCCACTCTGGAAAACAATTTGCATTTTCTTATAATGTTAAACATATACTTTCCATGACTCACCAGTTTTACTCCTAGGATTTATCCAAGAGAAATGAACAAATGTCATCAGAATGACTTGTACAGAAAAGTTTATAGAAGCATTGTTTGTGGTAGCCAGAAGCTGGAAACAATCGAAATGCAAGGGGTCTTCAAAAAGTTCTTGGAAAATCTGTATTTAAAAAAAACTAGATATGGATTTCAAATTTTTTCCACTAAAACAGATTTGCACAAACTTGTTATAACATATATGAACAAGATCTAGTTGAGGCGCTAAGGAGGATAAGATTCAAGGGTAAAGAGAGCCCCTATCAGAGCAACATGAATTTTGCTTAAGTTGAAGCAAGAACAAACATCAAATTTATGGTGAAGCTTGGGCAAAAGAATGGTGAAATCATTGATGCTTTATGAAAAGTATGGCCTGAAGAAATCAGGACTTTACAAATGGATAACTTGTTTTAAGAAGGCCTGAGAAGATAAAGAGCACAGCAACAGACCTTCCATGCAGATTTTTAAGGTAAAAAGTAATCTCATTCACATCCTAACCGAAGAGGACTGACAACGAACAGCACAAACAATAGCCAACACCACGGACGTCTCAGTTGGCTTTGTTTACACAGTTCCAACTGAAAGATTAAAGTTGAGCAAACTTTCTACTTGATGGATGCCAAAATGTTTGCACCTAGATCAGCTACGGACAGTAGAACCTTTAATATCAAGATCCTGAGGCATTCCTTTGAAGAACTGCAATAAGAGATGAAACATGACCTTACCAGTACCATCCTGAAGACAAAGCACAATCAAAGCAATGGCTACTAAGAGGGGAAAGCGGTCGGGTCAAAGTAAAAGTAGACTAGTCAAGAGCAAAAGTCACAGTGACTGGTTTTTGGGATGCTCAAGGATGAAAGCACAATAATATCTGGTTATTATTAGAGTGTTCTGGAAAGTTAGCCAAAGTTTTAGAA
This sequence comes from Otolemur garnettii, assembly GCF_000181295.1. Taxonomy (NCBI): domain Eukaryota; kingdom Metazoa; phylum Chordata; class Mammalia; order Primates; family Galagidae; genus Otolemur; species Otolemur garnettii. The sequence continues at coordinate 3,004,630 of NW_003852502.1, read as the reverse complement.
GAAAAATGGCCAGGAACTTCACCGGAGAGTTCTCCATCAGGATACTTGTCCTACTCATTTCTCTCATTAAACAAGGATAATTTTCTGAGAGTTTTGATGGGAAATCATTGGGCATTCTCCCTATAGTCCAGATTTGGCTTCTGGACTTAATTTTTCTTTCTTAGTCTTTAAAGGACACTCATTTTTTTCTTCAGTTAATAAAGTACAGAGACTTCATTGATATGATTAAATTCTCAGGACCCTCATTTCTTTAGGGAGGGACTAAATGTCTGGTATCGTCACTCATAAAAGTAACTTGAACTTGATAGAGTTTATGTTGAGAAGTAAAAGTTTATATTTTTCATGTTTGTCATTTAATTCCACTTCTTGACAAGCTTTTTGAAGTCTTCTCATACCATCAACCTGTGAGTGAGTAAACAGACTGCGGTATATACATGCTATGGATTACTAATCAACAACAAAGAGGAACAACCTACTGATAGACACAACAACATTGATTCTGGAAAACATTACAGGTAGTGAAAGAAGCCACACACAAAAGACCACATATTGTATTCTTTCATTATATAAAATGCTATAAAAAGCAAAGCTATAGTGTCAGCAAGTGATCAATGTTTTCCTGGGGGGTGGAGGGAAGGAATTATTAATAACTGCAAAGAAAGCATGGTCATGGAAACATCTATATCATGATTGCCTTGGTGGTTATGCTCTATCTCCAATTGTCTAAACTCAGTGAAGTATGTTCTTAAACTTGATCAAATTATTCCACAATAAAACTAACAAAAACAATTTTTTAATCATGAGAAAAAGTATAGGTGGTAAAAACCCTTTCAGTAATTCTACATCATCCAAAGTAAAGTTTGCTGAGTAAGTCACATTAGCCATATTTGTGATAAGCAAGAGAAGGATTTTCTCGAGGCAGTGGGTGTCCAACAGAGGAAATATGGGACTTTTTGAAATCTCCATAGAGGAGCAGCAAAAGGAATAGACTTGTTTGGCACAGAGAGAGGGGGTGACTAAGGGAGTGTTGAGGGCAAAGGGCCATTTTGAAAAGAGCTCTCACTTTAGTGCTTCATGATCTGGGCCTTGCCTGTGTCTCCACCTCATTTTCCTACCCCCTCTCTCACTCTTCATTTTTACTCTATTTCTTGGTCAGCTCTTTCTCCAGTTCCTTTGCACACTCCTCATGGCTCCATTCTGGGTGCTCCCTTCTTTTTCACTCTACACCCTTTGTTCTCTCTAGGTCAATCATTCACTTCCATGCTTTCCATGATTGTACCAATGATGGCAAAGCCAGGGAAACACCGAGAGATCCTGAGTTTTGTTTGTACTTTCCAAGTGTTCCTCTAAGGCAGTGAGTCTAGCCACTTGAGTTGGGTCTTGGAACAAAGAAAGGAAAAAGAGGTACTTACGAAGAAAGGCGACGGTGGGCAAACACAAGGCGGAGGAACAGCATTTGTTGGTATTTCAGAGTTACTATCCTTCCAGACTTAGTAATGCTTCTTTGAAGCATAGAAGACACTTGACATCATTTGTTTATTATCTATCTTCCGCGCTGAACTGTAATCTCATTGAGGGTCTGTTGTCTTCAGTTCTGGAATCCCCAAAGGTGAGCAGGGTGCTTGGCACTTGGAAATCACTCAGTTAATACTCATTGCCCAAATAACTGCTCTGTCGCTTACACTCTGTACTTCACCTAAGTGAACAATGTCCAGAACATTATTTCATGCCCCTGAATTTGTTTATTTTATTGTTTCCTTTGCTTAGAATGCCTGATCCTCATTATTTTTTCCAACCTACCCTCCAATTCTACTCCACCAATGAAATGTTTAATTTTACTTCTAACTCAAGCTTAAGTGTCTCCTCTAGGAAACTCCCCTGATTCACCTTAAGCAGAGCTTTGAGCCAACCCCATGCCTTCCACATCCTCCCCTTCTAGTTAGGACTTCATTGAAATTATAGTTCCATGTCTGTTTTCCCCCTTAGTTAATCCTGACCCTTCAACACCTAACAGAATAGTTGGCACTCAGCAAATTCTAATCAATATTTGTTAAGTGAATGAAGAACTTTTTCCCCACCAATCATGTGATCTAGTATCATGCCTAGGTAATAATTAGGTTTGTGAAAATAATGAGCCCCAAATCCCTCACATGGAAACTGGTTAAAACAGACGGTAAATCAATACCTCCTAAGGAGGGTCCAAACCTCAAATCCTTGGAGAAAGCTGTTATTTGAACTTCTAAACACTGCAAAAATGAGATTTAAATAGATAGAGTAAATCAACTGATTTTTTATCAAGAAGTTCTCCAAAGAGCAGATAATAAATTCATGTCTGCAATTCTTCCAAAATTAGAAGTTAGCTACCTTGGCTTGGAAATAACTAAATGCAAAGTCATGAAGAGATTATGCAAAGTAATTTTTCACGTGGCCGAATTCAACCACATACAGGGCAAGTGCTTTAGTTAATTCAACTAATTTTTTTAAAGGATTCTAATTTTGTTACCTACTGACTTCTAGGAATTAGAATTAAAACATGATTACTGGAAATCTTCTAACATGACAAACAAAATAATTTTGTTAGCATGTAGGACAAATATGTGGTTTCTAAGTGTGTTCAATTTGTAAATAATGATTTAGTAGAAATTTAAAGACTTGAAGATAAGCATAAGGTGTCTCTACTTGGATAACTTTTATTAACATGCTACAGAAAGGAATGTGTGGCTCAAAACTGGGTCCAAGGTGAGCATATTTAATCCTTGACAATGACATTGAGATTTTTTTGGAATACCATAAGTCCTCTACCAATATTTATTAAATAAATGCATGAATAATCATATTTTCTGCACATATTATCAGAAGGGATATAATGTATGAAAAGATATTGGAGAATTAAATTAGAGAATTTTAGATTGTATTCTTTCCCTGACTTTTTTTTATATTTCAGATTAATATGAGAGTACAAATATTTAGGTTACATAGTTTTGTTTTGTTTTTTATAAGAAGAAAGGCTTTATTTACCAGCCAGGAGCTTACAGCATAGAAGATTTCCAATGGCTGCGCTCCCCGACTGGCTTGGTCTTTCCCTTTTTATTGACAGTCAAAAAGTTCCACCCCACAGGTACCCTTCTCATTGGCCAGTTTGAATCAAGCAGGAGATGCTATTCCAGCCCCTACAGATTTTACAGAAACCCTACAGGATTTCACAGTACCTGGAAACCTCCAAGTTACAGGAAGTTAAGTCTACAAATTCCCAAGAGCTGAGTTACCATGGGGAGGACCCTGCAAGTTCATCCCTGTGGTCTCCTTGAGAAGACCTGTTCTCCTAGATCTCACCCTTCTCAGGTATCCTCTCTCATCCCCCCCCCCCTTTGAGACTCCAATATATTTTAATTTGGGGTCTCAATATCAGCTTGTTTTTGCACTGATATTAATTACCTTTTAGCACTGAGGTTTTAGGGACTGTGACTCTTCTTGGGTTCCCTACGCAGGCTTTAATAGTACTGTGGTGGTGGGCTAATATACATCCGAGTTTTTACTTTTCCCTGTGACATTCCCCCTCCCCTTTTCCCAAAGTCCAAAGTCCAATTAAGATAAGTCCCTCAAAGAGTTTCCTCAGGCTTCAGCTGTGCGTTGACCAGCCAGCTCCCAGTATGTGGCTGGAGCGGGGCATGTTGACTGTCTTAAAAGTTACCTTTACTTCCCAAGGGGCAATGAAGTCCTGTTCAGCTAGCTGTGATGACTCCAGGTGAGGATTCCTTCTACCTTCACTGCTGTGCATGTGGTCAGGATGATGGTGGAAAGTCCTTTCTATCTTACATTGTTTTTTGACACTGAGATTTTATTTTATTTTATTTTATTTTATTTTATTTTTTTGAGATGGAGCCTCAAGCTATCCCCCCTGGGTAGAGTGCCATGGCATCATGCTCACAGCAACCTCCAACTCCTGGGCTCAAGCGAGTCTCCTGCCTCAGCCTCCCAAGTAGCTGGGACTACGGGTGCCCGCCACAACGCCTGCCCTTTTTTTTTTTTTTGGTTGCAGCCATCATTGTTGTTTGGCGGGCCTGGGCTGGGGATTCGAACCCGCCACCTTAGGTGTATGTGGCTGGCGCCTTAGCCGCTTGAGCCACAGGCGCCGAGCCGACACCGAGATTTTAAAGCAGGTGATTTCACCTATAGACTTAGATACAGTTGTAACAATTTAAAAAGAACATACAAAATTTAGGAACAAAACCATCATCTCTTCCTTGCTGGTTATATATAAGAAGCCCTCTTACCAATATCTGAAAACCACTTGAGGTTAAACAAAGAAGAAACAATAAGTGTAAGGAAGGCCATAGATGAAATGTCTGAATTGTCTGTGATTTGCTAGACTTGGTGTTCACAGGAAATAAGGCAGGAAGAAATTAAAGGTAAACTGGGTTTTAGATCTTACCTGTAATACTCGCAGAAAATGTCAATATTCTGCTTCTATAAGATAAGCCTTTCCTACCTGAAACTCTCGCGTAGAGCTGAAGCCACTGCTGTACAGGATGTACCAAAAGTTGCCCCCAAAGTCGCCATACATAGGGAAAAGGGGAAATGTAGCTTTATTTACAAAACGCTTATTACAAAAATTTACAAAATATTTACAAAATATTCTTTATGCTCTGGTCACTTTAGGGGAGATTTTGGGACACCCTGTCCTTTGTACATTCAGAGGAGGTAGGATGGTGATCACAATCCTTTCACCCCTTTCATCTCGTGGAACTCAGTAAAGAAAATTGTCCTGGGAACACATGACCTACCAAGCCTGAGTGTTTCCCTTCTACTGAAATATCTTCAGATTGCATTTTATTCCGGTCAAGTCTTTCCTAGAATCTATATCTAGAATTAGTACTAGCACTATCATAAGCTTGTGCAAATTCTACTTTAAAATTACTTCCTTATTGCTCATTCAGTTAATAGTCATTCATTCAACAAAATTTACCAAACATCTATTAGGTCAATGTATTGTACTATAGCCTATTTTCACGGCCCTCTTGGAATGTGTAATTTAGTAAGGGAAATATATAAAAAATGAACAAGTAAATGATATAATTACAAATTGAAGTAAGTATGATGAAGGAAACAAGAGAAAGCCTGGAAAGTGACCTATTTCGTATGAGAGTCTCAGGAAAAATCTTTCCAGTTGGACCCTGAACAACAGGAAGGCAATGCCTGTGGTGCGCATGTGTATATGAGAATCCCCCAGAGGACGGACTGTAAGTCTTAAGGTGGGAAGAAGCCAGGCAGATGCAGAAGCCTGACAGAAAGCTCACAGAGGATCCTGACGGTGGGGAGGTGGAGACACCGTCACTCGGCGCTGTGCAAGACATCCTACTGACACGGGAACCTGTTGAAGGATTTTCAGCAAGTGTTATGATCTTCTAATTGTTTTGTGTACTAAAAAGATTAGAGCATGCAAGAATGAAAACAGAGCCAGGTTACATCCACCCTCTCCCCTAAAACTAGACTGCAAGTACAACAGCAAACAGATAGAAGGCACTGCCACGTGGGGTACCATGAAGGTGATTCCATAGCGCGGGGCAGAGAAGGCTCATTGAATGAATGGAGGTCATATTTAGCACAGTTTATGATATAATGTGCTCTGCTATGTGAATAACATTTACATTTAAAATAATAACTGAACAAAAGCTGAGTGGGTTAAAAGACTTTGCACAATGAGACTAACAATATCTGTTTTTACTTTTACTAGAATTGGGTATAAAATGAAAGCCATATTCAACCGGGTGAAGAGAATGAAGAGCAGAAGGAAGCCATGTGACATTTTTTCCCCTCTTCCCTATGGTACTATTTCCTCTATCTCATCTGTCTGTGAATGTCTTTGGCTGATGTAAGGAACCTATTCTTGACTACAGGAACCATATGTTGTTTTTAAATGTTATGCCCTTAGGAACAACTTACATTTTTTTAAAGTTACTTGTACTTTATAAAAAGTATCATCATAAGAATAAATAATCTGAGTGGAAGTATGATCTTTTGAATGTTTAATGGAGATATTAAAATATTCCACTTTTTCTTATTCATTCAAACCATGAATTCTCACTATTAAATGTGCACTTACGATATGTTCTGGTCTTGCACTTTGTGACCTCACAATCCTGAACAATGGCTCATTCGATTTAGCAATTCCTTGACTTACATACGGAGGCATGCTGCACTAGCCATATCAGAAATATATTCATTCCATGCAGTGTTTTATGTTTTCTCTTTGTACCTTTACTTTATACCCCAAATATAAAGTTGACTTAGTTTAAATTATAAACATAAAGTCTAGATTCATTCTTAATACATTATAGCCAATTCATTTACCTATTATTCCTACTAAACTTGTTTTAACATTTTAAAATAATCTTTTCTAGATGAAAAATCACTCTGAGATTTTTTGGTTTTCAGCTCCTTTTAGAGAAAATTTCATGTGGCCTGAATTACGGATATATCAAAGATGTGGGCTCTTGGGCTTTCTGTGATACTCACAGTTCAAAAATGGCTAAAAGTGAGAATGAGAGCAAGCCAAGGCATCCTCGAGTTCCATGCTAAGCCTGAAGAGATCCCTCCTCCTTTAAACAAAGGTGCTGATGCTCATAAATTTCGCTGATCATTAACTTGGGCACAGTTCTGTGAGAATCACCATCAACTTGATATGGCCTCTGCTTAGAAGGTAGACCCTACAGAGTAAAACTTTCCTGGCAATTAGATATGAAAAACTATTATTTCTAAGGAGCAACTTCTAATTACCTAGGAGTCTTACTTACATCATTTCATTTGTGCTACACAACTCTTTATAACTGGGAGAACCAGTATGTCTTCCCATTTTTTTCATTTGAGAAAATTAGATTCATGGGGTTTTATATAAGTGATTACAGATGAAATCAACACTATAAATGAAGTATCTTGGTTCTTGTTATTACTATTTCCTTCACAACATTACTGACTCTGATCATTGTAACCCAGAAGAGATGTAGCAATTTTCCATGATGGTAACAATGATTTCAATAACTTTTAATACATTTTGAGTTATTACTATTTGCAAGGCATGAGCTGAACTCTTCCTTTATATCATTTCTTTAGTTCTTCACAATAGCCCTATGAGCTAGATATCCCCCTTCTTGCTTTACTGATGAGGAAATGAAGGTGTTGTGCTCTTAACTGCTCCTTCTTAATGCCCCTTAAGGATGAAGTGCCCCATCTAAAAACTGGTTGGAGTATACTATTCTCCTTACTTCTTGAGGCAGCAGTCTGATATCCTTGTCATCCTCAAGACCTTATCTCCAGACAATCTACATTTATGTTCCAGGATATGTGTTAGATTAGTAGTATTGTAGTTCTGTTTCTCTTGGCTGTTGGAGAAACTGAAGCTCAGAGTACACATATAACTTGCCCAAGATGAACATCATAATTTTGGAGGCACAGCTTGGTTTAACTTCTAATTTCACCAAACTCTCTAGCATTGCTGCCGTCGCTAAACTTTAAAAAAAAAAATGAAATAAAATTAATGAACATTGGACCTCTGCTAAACATAAAAGATGACAACAGAAGCCAGGCCAACTTTTGAACCTGTGAGAGGTAGAAGAAGAAAAGGAGAAGGTGATTTGAGCCAACTCTCAAAGCAGTATTCAAGCAGAGACCTGCTCTCTCATACAAAGATAAAACTACTCAGGATGCTCCTGACGAGGTTTGCAACGGTGCCTGCAGGAGGGAGTTGGAAGAAAAAGAGAGAGCTGTTGCTACAAGAGAGAAAAATAGAGATCATCCGGCCTGAGAACACACAAACTCCCCTTCAGTGTTCAAAAAGCCTCAGTTAGATCAGATTCCTGCTGCCAACCTTGATGCAGATGACCCTCTAATAGATAAGGTAGATGAAGATTTTGAAGAAGAAAGTGGTGATGATACTGCAGCTCTTCTTGCAAAACTGGAGAAAATTTAAAAAGAAAGAGCTGAAGAGGAGGCCAAGAAGGAATAAGAGCAAAAAGCTGAAGAAGAGAGGGTTGGTATGGAGAACATTCTGAGTGGAAATCCTCTCTTAAATCTCACTGGCCTGTCCTAGCCTCAGGCCAACGTCCAAGTTCAAAGAAGGTGGGATGAGATGTTGTCTTCAAGGACTGCGCTAAAGGTGTGGATGATCAGGAGAAAGACAAAAGATTTGTAAATGAGACACAGTGACCTGAATTTCACAAAAAGTTCATGGAGAAATATATGAAGTAGTACAGTTTTATATGTTTAATTAAAGACTGTAAAATACGAAGGATCATTTTTTCTTTTCCCTTGTCTAAATTGTGTATAGGTTTCCCTAATTTTAAGTTTGAAAATATCTTTTTCTTTAGAGATACCTTATTTGATAATGGACTTTGGAATAGGTTTAATCTGGTCTCTATTCTCTGAATGTCCTATATTTTATTTTTAACATGGGAAAAGGGAATCTACTTGTGATAAATATTTATAATCTAAATAACTAAAATAAATTATTATTTAAGGGAAAGTTTAGGGTCACAGCAATTGTAAGCAGAAGGTTCAGAGATTTATCCATATGGCCCCTTCCCCCAAAATGTATTAGCTTCTCTCATTATCAATATCCCCCACCAGGGCAGCACATTCGTTACGATTGTTCAACCTACACTGACACATCATTATCACTCAAAGTTCATAGTTTACATTAGAGTTCATGCTTGGTGTTGTATGTTCTATTGGTCTGGAAAAATGTAAAATAGCCTGTCACCCACCATTATAGTACTATACAAAGTATTTTCACTGTCCCCAAAAGTCCTATGGGCTCTGCTTATCTTGTCCTTCCCTCTTTCTTAACCCCTGGCAACCACGCATCTTTTAGGCCACAGTTTTGCTTTTTACAGAATATCATGTAGGTGGAATCATATGCAGTACAGTGTATGCCTTCTTTCACTCGGTAATATGTATTTAATGTTCCTCTGTGTCTCTGCATAACTTTGATAGCTCATCTCTTTTGAATGTTAAATAATATTTAATTCTCTGTATAGACCACAGTTTGTCTATACTTACTGAAGGGCATCTTGGTTGCTCCCAAATTTTGGTAATTATGAAAAAAGCTGCTTTAAACATCTGTGTGTGGGTTTTTGTGTGGACATAAGTTTTTAACTTCTTTAAGTAAATACCAGGGGGCATGACTGCTAAGATCATATAATATAATTATTTTATAAAAACAAAAATTTTTATTTTGTAAAAATTGCCTTTAAACAGGTCGGTAGCATTTTACATTCCCACCAGCAAGGAGCAGCATTTGGTGTTGGCAATGTTCTGGATTTTGGCCCTTTAAGAGGTGTGTTACCTCATTGCTGTTTAATTTGCATTTTCCTGATGACATATGATGTGGAGCATCTTTGCATACTCTTATTTGCCATCTATGAATCTTCTTTGAGGAGAAGTCTGTTAAGGTTTTTAGTCCATTTTTTAATCAGTTTTTTCTTATTGTTGAGTTTTAGGAGTTCTTTATATATATTAGATATCAGTCCTTTATCAGACATGTCTTTTGTACACATTTTCTCCTAGTTTGTGGTTTATCCTTTTGTTCTATTGGCAATGTCTTTTTCAGAGCCAAAATTTTTAATTTTAATGAAGTTCAACTTATCAATTCTTTCACGAATTGTGCCTCTGGAATGGCATCAAGAAAGTCATTGCCAAACCCAAAGACATTTAGCTTTTCATCTATGATATCTTCTAGGAGTTTGATAGTTTCGCATCTTACAAAATGGATTTGTAATCCATTTTGAGTTAGTTTCTGGGAAGAGTATGAGGTCTGTGCGTAAGTTTCCTTTTTTGCATGTGGATATCCAGTTGTGCCAACATTATTTGTGGGAAATACTCCTTTGTTAAATTTTGTGGATCTATTTTTTGGTTCCCTGTTCTTGTTCATTGCCTTATCTGACTGTCCTTTCACCAATATCACACTGTCTTGATTAATCTGAGTCTTTTTTAAAGTTTAAATTTATTTTAATTGACATATAATAATTGCCTGTATTTATGAGGTACACTGTGATGTTTCAATACATTGGTAATTATCAAATCAGAATCATTAACAGATCCATTACCTCAGACACTCATCATTTTCTTGTGGGGAGAGCGCCATATCCTCTCTTCTAGTTATTTTGAAATATATAATATTGTTAACTATAGTCACCCTTCTATTCAATAGACCACCACAACTTATTCCCCATCTCTTATTATATTTTGTACTCATTGCTAAGTCTCTTTCCCTCTCCCTGCCTCTCCTATACCCAGCCACTAATAGCCACTATTCTACTCTGTACATCTATGAGATCAACTTTTTTGAATTCCACAAATGAGAGATATCATGTGGTATCTGCCTTACTGTGCCTGGCTCATATCACTTAATTAAAGTCCTCCAGCTTCATCTATGCTGGTACAAATGACAAGATTGTATTCTTTTTTGCGGCTGTACAGAGTCACATTGTATGTGCAGGTGTATGTGTATATATGGATATCACATTGTCTTTATCCATTCATCCACTGATGGACACTTAGGTTGACTCCACACTGTGGCTATTGTGAATAGTGCTGCTATATACAGGGGAGTGTAGATTTCTCTTTGACATGCTAATATTCTTTCCTCTGGATAAATACCCTGCAGTATTATTGCTGGATTATATGTTCATTCTATGTTTAATTTGGGGAGGAATCTTCATACTGTTTTCCACAATAACTATAACTATATAATTTTTTCATCAGAGTTTTATAGTTTTTCTCATACAGATCTTGTATATATTTTGTTAGCTTATCCTACGTACTTAATTTTGGGGAGTACTAATGGGAATAGTATTGTGTTTTTAACTTCAAATTCCACCTGTTCATTGTTGCTATATAGGGAAGTATTATAATTGACTTTTATATATTGATCTGTGTTCTGCAACCTTGCTGTAATCACTTATGAGTTCTAGGACTTTTTCCTTTGTTAACCTTTTAAATTTTCCTGAGTCTTTATTTCGATTCTAATCACACTAGTAATAACACCTAAATGGTAGGATTCTAATTGTCAGGATGCTATTGTGAAGATTAAAACAAGAGTTCAAGTACAGTATGATGCTGTTACAGAGCAGATGCTTCATGAAGGAGGCTGTCATCGTGGCTTCAGTTTGCCAGCCTCACGTGGAAGAGCTGATGCCTGCTTCTCCCCGGGCACTCACGGGTAGCACCTGGGAAGCAGTTTCCTTGTTACCTGTGGAAATGCTCCATGAAGCCTGTCTCTGCCATGAAAGAATCCTTGGACTAAGCTTCTTCTTGAAAACAAATCTGAAACTTTATATAGCCAAGGTGATATTAATATAAAATATGACCATTAGTTGTGTAGAATTATTAAGTTCTTTCCTAATGCACCATAATCTTTTACAAAAATAAACAAAACAGCAAAAAGTTGACTTGAATACATCCTAGTCATTCTTACTAGTAGGAGATGAATTAAGGAGTGAGGTGAAACAGACTATACAGAATAACTGGTAACATCTGTCTACTGTCTTCCGGAGGATGAGTGTATTTGTGTGTGTGTGTGTGTATGTATATATGTATATATATAATCATATATATAATTTAGGATGGAATTTGATTTATGTAGGAAAAAAGACTTCTTTCTTCCAGTAAAGAATCCTTCGTTACTATAAAAAATTCTCAGTTGCATGTTTTTACCTTTGGATTTTAAAATGTTAAGACCTTTGCTCTTTTTTCTTGGAGAGAAAGAAAATGTTTATAAGTTAAAATGTCAGAAGCCATTCTTTGTACCTTCAAGGCCTGGGATCAAAAATACCAGGATGGGGAGATTAAGAATAAACAAGAGCAGAAGCCAAATGAGATGTCCAGCAGGATTCTGAGCAGGTGGTCTTGCTCTTTGAACAATCCCCTTGGCACTAGTTCATTCCCAACTGCAGTAACTGCTCTGCCCTCCTTGAATCTCTCTCTTCCTGTGCCTTTGCTCACCACCTTGGCTCCCGGCACTCCTCCTGCTTGCTCTTCTCCCCACCCCCAATAACTGCTAGAACTCAGATTGCCTTGACTCTGGCATCTATCTATGTAACTCAGATTGCCTTGGTTCTGGCATCTATCTATATAACTCAGATTGCCTTGGCTCTGGCATCTATCTGGCTTTGCTCTCACCTGTGTTTATCCAGATTCACCTTGACCCCTTTTCCCTTCTCTCCCCTGTTGCAGGGCAGCTCTTGCTGGATGCTTGCATGCTTAGCTGGTGACTACTTCCCGGCTTCCCCCAGTTACCCCTGCCAGGTCCATAGACCAGAATAGAAAAAACAGGCAAACAATGATCAGTAATTTCCATTTTAGAAACAGGCGTGAGATTATCTTAATATATAAAAGAATCCTAGTTTTTTAAAATTTTTTTCTAACAAAAGCAAGGTGCACAACGGCTGAATTCTATATAGTATGACTTATGTCATACTTATTGGTGAGTGAATGAATAAAACTGCTGTATTTGGCCAGGATCCGCTGTCTGTTTGTTCATGTTTAGGAACAAAAGAAAGATTCAGAAGATAATAACTTTGGTCTTGTAATTCAACCAACTGATAGAATGTGATAATCAAGTGAATAAGCAGTATAGAAACACCCTTAAATTAATGGCTGAAATAATGTTAATATTTTAGCTGTTATTCATAGCCTAAGCCTTACCATCTATTTCAAAGTTAAATCTAAGGAACTCTGACTAATAATTATAAATGCCTTCAGAATATTTTAAAAAGTTTTTTCCTTAAATATTTGGTTTGCTTTATTATCGCTCCTATTATTTGGACAGCTCTTTTCCAGTATCAATGTTATATATTGGAGGGGACATGTTCATTTGTGTGTATAGCATCTCAGACATGTAAAAATAAAATCACTTCTGTATTACTAATGCTATAACCATTTTCGTCTATCATAGGAGATATGCCAGAATACCCTGGCCTTTATTCTAAGACTTTGTATTATAAATATTGAGACACATCTTAGCTCCTTAAAACGGATAGTTTGCTTATTGTGTAAAAAGCTTCTGCACAGCCAAGGGCACAATCAAAAGACCAAATCGCCCACAGAATGGGAGGAAATATTCACCTGCTATACATCTGATAAAGGACTGATAACCAGAATTCACAAAGAACTCAAGCAAATCAGCAAGAAACAACCAAATGAACCCATTAAAAAAAAGACATAAACAGAAACTTCTCAAATGAAGAAACACTAATAGAAGAACAATCTAAGCCTAAACCCAGCAGAAGAAAAGAAATATCCAAAATGAAGATACACTAGTGGCCAACAAACTAATGAAAAAATGTTCAATGTCTCTAATCATTAAGGAAATGCAAATCAAAACCACAATGAGGTATCTACTAACTCCAGTGAGAACGGCTCAAAAAGTCCCCAAAGAACAGATGCTGGTGTGGATGCAGAGAGAAAGGAACCCTTATGCATTGTTGGTGAAACTGCAAATTACTACAACCTCAGTGGAAAGTTTATGCAGATACCTCAAAGAACTTAAAGTAGACCTAGCCTTTGACCCAGCAATCCCTCTGCTAGGTACATACCCCAAAGAAGAAAGGTCATTTTCTTAAAAGGTCACCTGCACGTGAATGTTTATTGCAGCACAATTCATAATCACAAGGATAGGGAAACGACCAAGTTTCCGCCAGTACATGAATGGATTAAAGAAATGTGGTATTATGGATACTATGGAGTACAATTCAGCTATGAAAAGATGGTGATCTAGTATCTTTTGTGATAACCTGGATAGCACTGGTTAAAAGAATGGTTTCATTCTTCTACGCGAAACATCGCAAGAATGGAGAAATAAACACATGTGCTCAATACCAAACTGGAACTAATCAATCAACACTAAAGTATACTATGGAAATAAGTCTCAGCTAAGGCGCCAGCCACATACACCTAAGGGGGCGGGTTCGAATCCCCAGCCCAGGCCCACCAAACAACAATGATGGCTGCAACCAAAAAATGGCCGGGCATTGTGGCGGGGGCCTGTAGTCCCAGCTACTTGGGAGGCAGAGGCAGGAGACTCGCTCGAGCCGAGGAGTTGGAGGTTGCTATGAGCGTGATGCCATGGCACTCTACCCAGGGGGATAGCTTGAGGCTCTGTCTCAAAAAAAAAAAAAAGAGAAATAAGTCTCAATGAAAACCAGGCTGCAGGGAGGGGATGGGTAAATTCATACCTACTGGGTACAGGGCACACTATCTGGGTAAAGGGCACACTTGTAACTTTGACTCAATGTACAAAAACAAAGTATGTAAACAAAACGTGTACTCCGTGATATTCTGAAGTTAAAATATTGCATAAATAATACAATATAATGGGATTAGTGATTCTTTACCTTGGGTTACTTCTTCTACCAACTAATTTTTAAATGTAAATAAGTGCATGTAGTTTTCTCTTCAAAAACAGAACCTAGCAAATAATACCTAAACTACAACATACACCCTCCCTATCAGTTTTCAGAAATTTTATCATTCATTGCTTTGTTCTGCTGTTTATTCACCAAACATTTACTGAAAGCCTTCTGTGTGCTAGGCACTACTGTATGAGGTGCTGAGGATGTAGATAACCGAGACATAATTATTTATTCAATGACTTCATCATTTATACGGAAGTTAAACAATCGCTTAAGCTTATAATACACTATGATATAGGTTAAAATATAGGCATTTATAAATTTCAGATTTAAAAGCCTTTCTTCTGTCTGTAAGACTTACTGACAGACAGAAGATAAAGTTTAGCCTGTATTTAAAGAATGAGCAGAGATACTTGAGTGTCAGGGGTGTGGAAAGCACATCCCAGGAAGGAGTATCTATATTTGAGGAAGTTGGAATCTCCTGAGCAGAGATGATGAGAGTGTGAATGCTTGGGGCGTGTGGGCAGCCTCCAGCAGCCCAGGGTGGCTGAAGTGTGTGGAATACATCAGAGATGCTCTGCAGATGAAATGGTCGGGAGGCAGAGGGAAATGGAGAATTCATTTTCCAAGGGCCTGGGAGCAAACCTGGTCTGAGAAGAGTAAAAATTATGTTGCAGTTATTTGCTAAATTTCATGTGAAAGGAGTACAAAAAGGCAAGGGGTGGGGGTACAATCTAGGAAAGAAATTTTCAAGATGGTTTACACTTCTCACTATTTGTGATAGCGGCAAACAACTCAATAAAGGGAGGAGGAAGAAAGAATAATGAAGGATAAAAAAGATGAAAGAAACAATTCTACATAGCCCTCAAAATCTGCTACATATTCTTCCTTCCCCCACACAAAGAAAACCCCATTCTAGCTTCTCTCCTATTAGGCATGGTGATATGAATAGTTCAGGCCAACAAATTGCGAGCGAAAGTTTAATGTGTTACTTCTGGGCCGCGGCAGTGGAAAGCCCCTCTGAGATGTTCCCGTGTCTCTCTTTCCCTCTCATGGGAGAGAAAGACAAAGTGGCCTCATGTTGATGTCGGGAACCGTGATCACAGCTGCCTTATTCCATGAGCTGCAACATTAAAGGCAGTTGCCTTGGAGAGTTAACCAGACCCACAGTGGATTTGGTGAGGGTAATAAATAATTTGCTAAGCCATTGGATTTAGGGGGTTTTTGTTACTGCAGCACAGCATTACTGATCCTGACCAAAATAACTTTTTTTGAGCCAGAGTCTTACTTTGTGCCCTGGGTAGAGTGCTTTGGCCTCAGAGGTCACAGCAACCTCAAACTCCTGGGCTCAAGCAATCCTCTTGCCTTGGTCCCCAGAGTAGCTGGGACCATTGGTGCCCACCACATGCCAGCCTAGTTTTTCCATTTTAAAGACAGGGTCCTGCTCTTGCTCAGGCTGATCTCAAACTCTTGAGCTCAGGCAATCCACCTGCCTCAGCCTCCCAGAGTGCTAGGATTACAGGCATGAGCCACTGTGCCCAGCCCAAAATAAAATTTAAAAGTCAACACTTAATGAGCTTATAGCCAAAGGAGGCAATAAAAGATAAATTTAAGGCCACAAGTTAAGAGGCTTAGAGAGAAATGGTACCACTTCTTTCTTTGAAATGTAGAAAAGGCAAGGGAGGGACAAAAATATAGAAAACATTTGGAGGCAACACAGGGGAAGCGGAAGGGGTTTGTTCGTAACGGGCATTGCATCCCAGTGATGTTAGAAACTCAGCCTTCTGCTGGGAAGTTGAGTGGCAAGACAGAAGGAAGTAAAATTACGGTGGCTGAAGGAGCATTTGCAGCAAGGAGCAAGGAAGAGAGCCCATTACAGAGAAGGCAAAGAGCTGCAGAGCAGGGGGCCTCCCCAGCGGGGCTGTGGCTCGGGCATTTACGGTGGAGTCAGTCAACATCATTTTGGCATTTTCTATAGCAGTGATTGCTATCCTGAGAGAAAGAGCAGGAGAAAAATGATTATGCTCATAGTAGAGCTTGGAAAAGTTACAGGATGAAGAAGAGGCAATCTCTAGATTATTAAGAAAATCTGAGAAAGTGAAGTCGAAGTAATTGACAACCCAAAGGGTGTTCCATCCAAATAGGAAACAAGTGAAACCAGAAGGAGGCTGAAGAAGCAAAAGATTCTACATAGAACTGAAGTTTAATGGCATTGAAGGGCAAGTTTAGCAGGACTGTGGGTATAGGAACAGTTAAAGACAGGTGGTTATTCTTTTAAAGACAGTAACATAACAGTGGTCAAGACCAGGTGGTCTGAGGTTCAATAGCAGTTCTGCTCCTTACTACCTGGGGCTTCAGGCAAGGTTGTCACTGTTTCCATACGTCTCACTCCCCTCAGAGGAAATTTTATCCTATAATAAAGGACTTTGTGATGATTGAATGAATTAAAACACGGAAAGCTCTTAGAACCGTGGCACCAAGCCTGGCACTGTGTTCGAGTTTAAGTTATAATGACGGGATCCAGGCCGCTACAGGGATGGAGGTGTAGGTGTAATGAAGATGAAGACCGTAGCCTGGAGAAGTGAAGAAGTTGTACGGAGGGGATTTGGTGGGTCATCCATGTGGACCCTGCTTATCCTCAAGATGCTGAGGAGAATGGAGGAGATTGCAAGCCAGAGCGACCCCGTGGACACAGAGATCCCATAAAGTGGGGATGGGCAAGGACAGTGGTGTATCCCAAGTCGATAATTCAGCAGTCCGTGGAAGTTCTCTACCCAGCAACTTGTCGCTGAGACAGAGAGAGCATGAGGGAACGAGGAGCTTCTCTTTTACAGAGTTTTCAGGAACTTTTTTTTTTAATCAAGGAAAAGCCATGCTTTAGTCGGTGAAGGAAAAGAAGAAAGGCAAAGATACAATTCTGCAAAATCCATGGATATAGACCAAGTCAGAACCCATGGCACTTGGAGTAAGATTTTTTTTTGTATGAAAGCAGAGCCAGGAAAGGACAGATGGGAATAGAAAAAGGTGAACAAGCGTCGTGAAGGGGAACGGAAGAGTGTGCACTCACCATCACAACTTCCACTTTACTCTGCAAACGCAGACCAGGCAATCTAATCATATGTCCCTCCTAGTAATCTGAAGTTAAAAAAAGAAAGAGTGTGCACCTTAAGCTACCATTGTGGGGTAAGAGATGGGGAGTTAATCTGCTTTCGATTTTTGCTTACCTCAACTTCTCACATCAATTTTCTTTTCTACTCTGACCGCTGATAATATTTTTGGAGTGTGTGTATTCTTAGTTGGAATCATAGCCGACTGCAGAGCTCTTTTACTATGTGAACAAAACATAGTACATACATCTCATTTAGGATTGTTGAAGGATAAATCATTCCAGTGTTAATTAAAGTATTCTAAATCATACAAAATGATGTTAAGTAAGCAGCAGAGTTAGCTATTCATTTGAGGGAAAACATAGGACCATGACTTCATATGATATATTGAAATAATGCATTAGTTATAAAAATAAAAAGATAAAGTAACAGAATATAAAAACATAAAATTTAGCAGATCATATATATAAGCTATATACTGGGTATACTTTTTAAGGAACGTTAATAACCTGGAAATTATTAAGAAAATACATGATTGGTGGCACCTGTAGCTGAGTGTGTCGGGTGCTGGCCACATACCACCGAGGCCGGAAGGTTTGAACCTGGCCCGGGACAGCTAAAAAAACAACAGTGACAACTGCAACAACAAAAAATAGCTGGGTGTTGTGGCAAGTGCCTGTACTCCCAGCTACTTGGGAGGCTGAGGCAAGAGAATTACTGAAGCCCCAGAGCTTGAGGTTGCTGTGAGCTGTGACTCCATGGCACTCTACCCAGGGTGACAACTTGAGACTCTGTCTCAAAAAAAAAAAAAGAAAAGAAAAGAGAGAAAGAAAAGAAAATACACGATTGACCCTATTCAAATGTGAAGCAGTTTTTGTTTTTGTTTGGTTTGGTTTTTGACATACTCTCACTTGTCTCCTTTGGCAGAGTGCTCTGGTGTCACAGCTCACAGCAACCTCAGATTCTTGGGCTTAAGGGATTCTCTTGCCTCAGTCTCCCAAGTAGCTGGGACTATAGGCGCCCGCCACAATGCCCAGCTATTTTTAGAGATGAGGTCCCATTCTGGCTCAGGCTTGTCTCCTGACCCCAGGGTGACCGTGAGCTCAGGGCAATCCACCCGCCTTGGCCTCCCAGAGTGCTAGGATTACAGGTGTGAGCCACTGTGCCCGGCCCTTGACGCAATTTTTTAATGACAAAAATTACTTGTGCTGGTCCGGATATATTTAGCCACAAGTACCAAGAAATGTGGCATACACAGGCTTAGCAAGGGAACTTGGGAGCTCACCTGCTTGGAAGTCTGGAGGCAGGGTTGCCCTTAAGGGTGCTTCAGGACACTATCCAATTCATTTCTCTGTGATTTTCTCATCTTGCCCAATGTTCTAAATCGGCTTCCTCCCGAGGCTGGTATCAACATGGCTACAGCGGTTTATTTGGAGGGGTACCCACCCTTGACAACAGCCAGGAGAAAATGAACCAATTTCCCTCAGGGGCCCACTCAAGAGAGGAAAGCAGCTTTCAGCACCTCTTATTGGCCCCATCTGTCGCATTTCTGAATGCCTGGCCAGGGAGGTGAAGGCTGAGGCCTACGCATTAAAGGATTGCCACAAAATTTGTTTTTCTCAGTGGAATGGATTTTGTATAATTTTTGCTTTCTTCCTCATATCAAACTGAAATTTTAGAAATAAAACATACTATCATAATCAGAAAAATGATAGAACTATTTTTATAATGGAACAAAGTTATTTCATAATGATAGTCAGCAGGGGAGAACATGAACTTGTATCTCTTTATTGTTTCATTTTCATCAAGGTCAGTGGTTCTCAACCTTCCTAATGTTGCAAACCTTTAATACAGTGCAAAGGGGTCACGACCCACAGGCTGAGAACTGCTGATCTAGGTCCTGGGCAGAAAGTCCTTTTTTTTTTTTTTCTAAAGGTAATCTTTTTAAAATGGCTCCCAAAATATGATGTTTGGGAATAAATTTTCCTCCATGATTTGCAATGAGTATAATTATATTTATGAAATGTTTTAATAATTCTAAAGTACTATTAAGTAAATAATCTGAAATAAGAAATTAGTTAAGTTAGATAAGTAAGTATAAGTTAAAAAATAATCATATTTACTTAATCACACATGATAAAAGCTATTGTTAAGCACTTCAATCAACATTTACTTCTCATCAAACTCGTCTGCTCAGCAGGAATAATGAAGTGATTGACAGAATCACCTTTCTCCCTTCCGATTCCAGCTGGAATCACCTTCCCACGACACTTGGAATCACTTTTCTACCTTCCCATTCCAGCTGGAATCACCTTTCCACCTTCCCATGACACTTGTTTTATGCCCTTGAGATAATAGGTGGAGCCGCTCTCATCTGAGTGAAGGAAACAAACTAGTTCCTCTTGACATGGTGGACCCCAGGGTGACCGTGAACACATTCCTACAAAAGGCTGAGCTCTCAGCAGCGGGTCAGGGGAGAAGTCTGGGGTGTCCCCACATTCACTGTCAGAGTGTCATCTCATTTTACCAGCGCTTCATCCTCAGATGCTCAGACCCAGGAAATGCCGCACTGGGGGTTATTATTAGTCCTGGGCCAGGGAAGGTAGAGAATGAGAACGTGTGCTGACAAGGCTCCCGGAGAAAGACCAGAGGCTCTACCTTCTCCTCCCCTGACCTCAGCTGGCCAGTTGTCATCCAGTCAAGAAGATGCCGAGAGAGCAGGGAGATAAAGCCCCGAGCCCTGGGAGGGAGCTGGGGACGGAGTGGGGAGGAGTGTGGAGCGTTTACAGGGAGAGGAGGAAAAGCCCTGACCTGGGTTGCTTAGACACGGAGGGAAAGGTCAAGGCAAAGAGGCTGTTTCTGGAGTAGATACTCAGGACCCAAAATGAAAATCTTTGCAAGGTTTCAAAGAGTGGCTAACAAGAATAGATTTCTCACGGTAATTTTCCAGCCATTCTAAATTTAAGTAAATTATTTAAACCCCTCTGAGCTTCGGTTTTCTTATCTGTAAAATGTGGTTATTTTGGTACTTTTCTCACAGGGTCTGAGTAAAGTGTATGCAAAACACTCACCCTGGTGCCTAGAAGACAGGAGACACAGATAAAGCCCCTCTTAATATGACTTTGTTTCGGTTTCCATGTTACAAGTAAAGCTGCTCTAGGTTCAGAAAGAGGCAAAAACCAATAATCGCCTGCATGGCAAGGGGGATGCTGTAGCTCCTGCCTCCTCCTTCACACACAGGGAAGCATGTGACAGATGCATTGGTGGCAGCCTAAGTCATGCATAACAAGGCCGTGCTCGGGAGAGTAATTACCACATTACTGAGACGCGGTCCACCTTGGTTTACAAGTTACTCAGCAAACAGGGGGAACCTTCTGAACTATCCTGAACGCAGGTTAAGTATAGTGTGAGTTTGAGGGCAGATCAAAGTAAATCAATTTATCTCCTTTAGACACTATGCCAACTAAATGTAATAGATCCCAGGGGCAAAATTAAATAAAAGATAGGTAAATGCATCAGTATTAACACAATCAAAGAACAAAAAAAAGCAATGTAGTGCATAGTGCCTCCAGTTGATTTTTAGCAAGGATTTTAATTAAACTTCAAAACAAGATAATGTAAAATTAATATTAAAAATAGAATTGTGTGTTCCAAGGCACAGCAAAATAACCCACCGGAGATATTCCTGCACCGTCGAGGACTTTGGAGTATATGGCTTCTAAGATCCTTTCAACTCTCAGTACAAAGTGACATTATCATTCCTTTACACCAAAAGACACAATAAATGTTACCTCTTTTAATGTTGCCTTTTCTCCAACTTGACTTTTTCCTTTGGTTTCCCAGCGAAAAGCAACTGACACTAAAAGTCTTGGAACGTGATACTTCATAATTTGCATAACAAACATCAGCTTTGCTCTTCAAGATGACTGAAGTTACTTGGAGTTTTATAGAGTCGCATAAAATTTTATAATTTGTTTTTAAAAAATTGTCAGCAACTTTCATTTGGATGTCTTTCTTAGTTCTAATTTTCTTGTCATATGCACACGCACACATAAAATCCTTGCACACCCAGGCCGGAGAGAAGCGAGCGCGCAAGGCTTCCCACTCTTCCTCTTCTCCTTCCTGCCACGCCTCCCTCACTGACTGTATCCTAATCTAAAGGCAACAGAAATCAGCCACAGCTTTCCCGCCTGACTGCTTCAGAGAACTCTGCAAACAACCTAAAATTCTCCTACCATTTTTAGGTTTCTGGAACTGGAGGATACACGGATGAGAGAAATGTATCGTCAAGGAATCTAAGGGTGGTAATTACAGGACAGGAAGCAGACTCTGATCTAGAGTGTGTGCGGAAGGTTTCCTGGGGATGGTCTTGGGCTCACCACCTGTAGGAGAAGGGAAGGAAGCAGGGGCGGGGATCAAGAGGAACAAGGGCAAACAAGGCCCCAGCCCCCTGCTGGGAGCACGTTAGGGCAAGGGGCCAG
This sequence comes from Otolemur garnettii, assembly GCF_000181295.1. Classification (NCBI taxonomy): domain Eukaryota; kingdom Metazoa; phylum Chordata; class Mammalia; order Primates; family Galagidae; genus Otolemur; species Otolemur garnettii. The sequence continues at coordinate 2,982,637 of NW_003852502.1, read as the reverse complement.
CCTTCATTCTGGATGTGGGATGCCTAAGAGAAGAGGCTCAACGTTACGCCAGGAGGCCCCGTGCAGCTCAGGGAAATTCCCAGAGGCGGCTGAAAGCTGGTATCTGTTCAGTGGGCCTAATGCCCAGCTCCTGGGAGAGTAAGACCCTGGTGGTGGGGCAGGAAACTGGGCAGTGTGGCCCAGCATACTTCCAGTGTGGAAGAGCTGGAGAGCAGATGGCAGCTGTGGTCAAGGGCTGGCTGAGAGCGGCCCCTCCCCTGCCTTCACAGTCCTAGACCCTCCACCTTCCTGCCATTCCAGCAGCCACTGTGTTGGCAGAGGGATGAAACAGCAGAATGCAGAGAACAAAGGCATCAATTCTTTGCTTTTGAGTTTCAAAAACTTACGCCTCAGCAAAGACAAAATATTCTCAAAAAGCAGGAAGTGTAAGAAGAGAAAGTTTCTCAACCCCTCCCAGACTAGAGAAAGATTCCCTGGACCTTGGTGCTGAGAAAAGATGGAGAGAAAAATAACAAAAACTCGCGGGCCCATGGATTACTTGGTTAAAATGTGGGGAGAGGAGAGTGTAGGGGTGGAAAATCACCAAAACCAAAACACTGTCCCTACCCTAAAGGGATTTATAGACTAGCAGGGAAGATATTTTTTTTTTTAGAGATGGAGTCTCATTTTGTCACCTTTGGTAGAGTGCTGTGGTGGTGTCACAGCTCACAGCAACCTCCAGCTCTTAGGCTTGGGCAATTCTCTTGCCTCAGCCTCCCCAGTAGCTGGGACTACAGGCACCCACCACAATGCCCGGCTATTTTTGTTGTTGTTGTTGCAGTTTGAACCCCAGGGCCGGGTTCGAACCCTCCACCCTCGGTATATGGGGCCGGTGTCCTACTCACTGAGCCACAGGCACTGCCCGGTTTGTTGAGTATGTGTCAACAAACAAATGCCATGAAGTGAATGGACAATTATGATGAAATGTATGGTAAGGGGAGCCTAACCTGGCCCAGGAAACTAGGACTGGTTCACTAACAAAGAGTTGTTTTTTTGTTTTTTTCGTTTTTTTTTTTGAGACAGAGTCTCACTATGTTGTCTCTACTCTCTGTAGAGTGATGTGGTTTCATAGCTCACAGCAACCTCATCAAACTCTTGGGCTTAAGCCATCCTCTTGCCTCAGTCTCTCAAGTGGCTGGGACTACCAGTGCCCACCACCATGCCCGGCTATTTTTTTGTTACACTTGTCATTGTCGTTTAGCTGGCCTGGGTGGGCTCTAACCCACCAGCCTGTGTGTATGTGGTCGGCCCCCTATCCACTGAGCTATGGGCACCATCAACAAAGAGATATGTAATTGGAAACCTGAAGTGTATATTGTCTACATAGAAAGAGAAAAAAGTGCCTCAGAGAAATGAAAGACACAGGAAAGCATGAAAGAAGAATATGCGGTGTGTTTTAGAAGTTGAGAGAAGTCCCCAAGATGACTGGCACGCAGAAAGGAATGCTGGGAGAGGGAGACAAGCTCATCTGGCCACGATGGAGATGGGTTCTCAGGGCAGAGGGTTCTCAGCAGGTGCGCCGAGAATGCATAAAAACAAATGAATCCCAAAGACCCCTGGAAGGCAGTGCTGGTAAGACTTGGGGATTGATTGCTATGGGATGAGAAAGAGTATGTGGCAAATGGGAAGGATCTAGTCGGATTTCCGGGAAATGTTGAGGATCGGATTTAAGGTGGCACAGTAGTACCAGTTAGCAATGTACATCGTGTCTGTGTATTTACACATGCCCATGAATCAGCTTATTTCTACCTTTGGTCTTTTCACTCCTATGGGATTATTTTATGCATCTTCTTAGACCTGGAGAGAAATAACTACCTCTACGAGTTAACCAGTGATTTCCTGGGAATAAGAGGGCAGAGGGAAGATAAAGTTTGAGCCCAAAGACTTTTTGTCTCCAGCTGCTCAAGGTTATACTCTCTGGTGAGCTCCACCGATTGCTTGATTCATTCAGACTCTCGCTGAGTAGAGATTCTGTTGCAGAATCCGTAAAGGGCCTTGTGAAGGAGCCAGAATGAGCGGCAGTTAGAGGACACCCCCTCCCCTGACAGCTCCGTCAGGGCTGCTGGAACACGGGCCCTAAAGGATCATTTCCAAACTGTATGGCCTTTATGAGCATTGCAGGAGGACTGAGCTATGCTGTTCCCTAAATTATATTGGAGCCTGCCCGATACACTTTCCTTCCACTTACATCTTTCGGGAGATCAGCCTTCCACGTGCCAGTCCTTCTGCTTCTATAAATGCAATTCAATCCCGTATGCTCAGTCCCCAAGCCGTGCTCTCTCAGGATCTCTTGGTTTCTCTTCTCTCCCTTGGCCCAACAGAGACAAAGTCACTGGCTAAAGCGGCCATCTTGTATTCTGTTCTACCCCTGTAACCATCATGGATGTATCTGAACCAGGAGACACCCGTGATGCTTCTGTCTCCCGCCTTCTTCAGCAAGCCCGTGGTGGCCCATGGACACTCTTTGAAGAATATGCCCCTGGGTTGGGGCATTGCTTATTCTCGAACCCCTCCCTCCCTCGTTGGCTCCTCCTGTTCCCTTCTCCAGTCTTCCCTCCTCTCCTCCGGTTTCCCCCTGTTTCTCCTCTATTTCTCTTACTAGAGTAAGTAATTAGGAAAGCACAGACATGAAATTGGAGCTGGGCAGGAGCTGAGCTCTCTCCAACTCTCACTGAAAATACTTCAGGTCATAGATCACTGAGATATTAAACATTCTCTTAGAATAACAAAATATTGCAATTAGCTTGCTCAGCCCTTTGCTAGGTGCATGATTGTAGGTAAATTATCTTTCTAGACCTCAGTGTCTTACACGTATAAGGAATGAGTATGTAATTAATTGGGAGGGAAATGGCATACCAAGGAAGTCTACAAAGCTGAAGCTTCAAGGACCCTCATCAGCCCAGATCCGTTCCCAAGATCTTGTGAAATGCCATCATAATTTTGCATTACTTTTCTTGAAGATCTGTCCTCTCTCAAATCACACAAACTTCAAGCCCCACTAAACCGAACTCTGCCTCTGTTGATAGAGTTCTGAAGAATGAAGTAAGCAATACTTAGCACAAGCCCGACAGCGCCCGCCATTACCATCATCATTAACATTACCAAATGGTTCATCTATACAATTACTCAAAATTTAAAAAATAAAACTTCAAAAAGTGTATGAATAAATGCAAAATATATATTTTTTCAGTTTTTATAAGGTTTTGCAGTGGTAATAATATTTTTCAAACACTTTCAAGTTTACTTCTTAATTATAAAAGTAGTACATATTTGTTACAAAAAAAAGAAATTAATACCCTGAATTAAAAATATCTCTTTTTTCTCCTCTTCCTTACTGTTGCCCCTCCCTCTCAAACTCCTTTCCCCCTAGGATAACCATAAATTATGGTTTGATGTATATTCCTCCAAATCTTTAAATGTATTTTACATTTAAAAGTATCTTGCAAACAATAGAAAAGTAATTCTTTGCTTTTTAAAGTCCTCTCTCATTGAAAAGCGGTAAAGAAGATCAAGGTCAAAGAGGTAACTAAATGTACTTATGTGTATTCGTGTGTGTAGATAATTAGATAGATAGATATGAGGTCATCTTTAAAAATTCATGAAAAATGGAATTAAAGGACAAAAATAAAAACATAAATTTTATTTCTCAGCATAACCCCAAGATACTTTTGTAAGAGATGAGACCAGACATTTAATCCCTCCCTAAAGAAGGGCCCTGAGAATTTTTTTTTTTTTGGAGACAGAGTCTCAAGTGTTGCCCTCAGTAGAGTGCTGTGGTGTCACAGCTCACAGGAACCTCAAACTCTTGGGCTTAGGCAATTCTCTTGCCTCAGCCTCCCGAGTAGCTGGCGCTACAGGTGCCTGCCACAACATCCAGCTATTTTTTGTTGAAGTTTGGCCAGGGCCAGGTTTGAACCTACCACTCTTGGTATATGAGGCCGGTGCCCTACTTACTGAGCCACAGGTGCTGCCCCTTTAAAGAGCTTTTAAGATTAGGAAACAAGGCTTTGCGCCTGTGGCTCAACTGGCTAAGGCGCCAGCCACATACACCTGAGCTGGCAGGTTCGAATCCGGCTGGGCCTGCCAAACAACAATGACGGCTGCAACCAAAAAACAGCCAGGCTTTGTGGCGGGTTCCTATAGTCCCAGCTACTTGGGAGGCAGAGACAGGAGAATCACTTGAGCCCATGAGTTGGAGGTTGCTATGACCTGTGATGCCATAGCACTCTACCCAGGGCGACAGCTTGAGGTTCTGTCTCAAAAAAAAAAAAAAAAAAAAATTAGGAAACAAAAATAAGTCCAATCAGGATATAATTTCAATGATTTCCCATCAGAACTCTCAGGAAATGCCACTTGTTTAATGAGAGAAGTGAGTAGGAACGGTGTCCTGCTGGAGAAGAACTCTCTGGTGAAGTTTTCCTGGGCATTTTCCCCTAAAACTTCGGCTAAGTTTCTCATGACATTCTCATAATAACCAGTTATTATTGTGGTTTGGTCCTGTAGAAAGTCAACAAGCAAAATGCCTTGAGAATCCCAAAAACCAGTCACTGTGACCTTTGCTCTTGCTTTTACTGTGACCATGGTCACCTCTTAGTAGCCATTGCTTTGATTGGGCTTTGTCTTCAGGATGGTACTGGTGAAGACATGTTTCGTCTCCTGTTAATGTTCTTCAAAGAAATGCCTCAGGATCTTGATCTCACTTGTTCAAAATTTCTATTGAAAGCTCTACTCTTGTCTGCAGCTGATTGGGGTGCAACAGTTTGGGCATCCATCAAGTGGGAAGTTTGCTCACCTTTAATTTTTCAGCCGGAACTGTGTAAAGTAAGCCAACTGAGATGTCCATGGTGTTGGCTGTTGTTTGTGCTGTTCATTGTCAGTCCTCTCCAGTTAGGACATTAATGAGATTACTTTTTCCTTGAAAATTTGTGTGGAAGGTCTGCTGCTGTGGTCTTTATCTTCTCAGCCCTTTTTGAAACAAGTTATCCATTTGAAAGTCCTGCTTTCTTTGGGGCATACTTTTTATAAAGCATCAGTGATTTCACTCTTCTTCAGCCCAAAATTTGATGCCTGTTCTTGCTTCTACTTTAGCAGAATTCATGTTGCTCTGATAGAGGTTCTTGTCACCCTTGAATCTTATCTTTCTTAATGCCTCAAACTAGAACCTGTTCAGATATGTTATGACAAGTTAGTATGAGTTTGTTTGGGTGCAAAAAACCTTTGAAATCCATGCATCATTTATTTTTGTAACATACATTTTCCATAAACTTTTCGGTGTTCCCTTATAGATAGATAGTAGTTTCCACAAATCAAGAAACTCAAAATTTGAGCAAACCAGGGCAGTCCTCTTAAAGACTTTTCAAACGTATGAAAACTCATTTACTAAGTGTTACCAGAGAGGGCTTGCTGCTGTGCACATAGTTGCTGAAGGTCAGTGTTTTGGCCTGTTCTGCACAGGTCAGGCTATGAAAGGCAATTGAAAGCCAGCTCAAGTAAAAGAAGCCCCCTACCTCTTTTCTCTTCCTGCTTAGGTGCAAATATTATGTAAGTAACTGCTGTATTGAGGGGGAAAAAAACTAGTGTTGCCTTTGTATGCTTTTTTTTTGTTTTAAATCCAAGAGTATACCAAACACGGATGAAAGCTACCATGTTAACATTTAGAAAGTTATTTAGAATATGTGCACATGTATTATATACAGTGTGAATTACAGGAAGTGTAAAGACTTCCTAATAAAGCTTTAGATAATTTTTTTACTATTCTAAATACTGTATCAGAATTATTTCCAGTGCTTGATGTGTTGTTCTGCTTGCAAATTATATATTCACTCTAGAAAGATCCAAATAGATTACCCCTTTCAAAACTTTATTTACACAGTAAAGCCTCCAGAATTGGCCACTTCCTTACATCGATCACTTCCTTAAGTTGACTTAAGTTTCAGAGACCAGACATGCACCACATGTACTTATCAGTACAGTAGGCCTAGTTCCTTATGTTGAGCACGTCCATATGTTTACCAGTTTGTCCAGTCCCTTGGGGGGTCAACTTACAGAGGTTGTACCATAATCAAAAGAAGAGATGGATAAGGTGAAAAATATCCCTAAATATTTATAGAGAATCTTTGTGTCATATTCTTTAAAAAAATTACTATTTTCAGAAAAAAAACATACATGATTATTATTTGGGGCTAATTCTTAAGGACTTTTCATAAATATATTTTAAATGAACACCTTGTATGAACTATCTAGTTTAATTTATTAAGTGTAATTTAAAATTAAAGAACCACTACCGTTTATGTTGAAATTATTGACATGATTTACACAGAATTTTGCATATACTTATGTACTCACAAAATATAATGTAGTTATATTTTAAGCTTAATATAACAAATGAGAATAAGTTATGCTACAATTACAAATGCTTTCTCTAATTTATGGATTTGATCTGTTTATTGGTTTACCTACATAAAATAAACCAGTTTAACTTAGATTATAAGGGAAAAATATATCAGGTCAGTTAACAAAGAACTTCAATTTTAAAATATATGCCTGTAATATTGCATGATATGTTTTTATAAGAGAGTTATTACAACTTTCAATATGTAAGGAAAGCTCACATATGAGTAACTAAAATTCCAGACCATCTTAAGACACAGATTTCCATGGCAAAATTGAGGTTGGCCTATTTTCTCTTTGTGTGTATGTTAATACTAAGTCTGTTTTCTTTTGCACAGTTATATACTTAGTAAGTCACATACGCAAACATACATATACAAAATTTTTTCCATATTTATTTCTGCTAGTTGGATTTGTACCCACAAACCTTAACTAAATTGGAACTTGCAAGTAATGAAAATAAACTCGACCTAATTAAACAGAAAAGAAATTCGTTGGAAGGACAGGGATTTATTCACAGAATCAAAGGGACAGCTGATGCAGGTCCTAGAGCAGCTCTAGACGTCTTTTTAGGAGGAATCCGTGACAATGTCCTCAGAAAGCTCACTGCAAAGAAGCTGTGTTGCCTGTTTGTTGTCTTAGAGTAACTCTGCTCAGGATTGAGGCTCCCAGGTGAGAGTTTAGCCAGAGTCACAGCCCCCTTGACTATCAGGGTGTGGGTATCTTCACTGAAATGGCCATAAAGAAGGCTGGCAGTAGGGAAGACATAGATTCCCAAAGGAAAGGTAAAGCATGGTTACCAGAATGGGGAAGAGATTCTGGGGAGGCAAAAGCAGGACACGGTCCTAGATTCTAAAATACAGGCCACCGTAACTACCATAATACTTACTCGCATCACTACCTATGGCTTTAATCGTTACTATCATATCTAAAACATTTATATGGGAGGATATTGTAACTAGCAAGGCTTTCATTGAAAATAAGGAACAAGAAAGATGAAGGCATTCCTTATTTGCCCTATTTCCCTCCTCCATCCACTCACCACCACTAAGCTTTCAATGGACCGTGCAAACCTCACATGGACAATCTCTTTGCACTTGTGTAAGTACAGGGTGGCCATAAAGTTCATCTTAAGCTGCACACAAACGTCCCGGCCACCCTGTATAGCCTACGAGCCAGGGACCTACACTCTATTCCTAGTTGTCTCTCTGTTATGCTAGGAAATACTAACTGAACCCTCTTCAGCATTTAGTTTCTTCATTTTTATTGTTATGATTTTTTTTTTTAGAGATAGAGTCTCACTCTTGTAGCCCTGGGTAGAATGCCCTGTTGTCGTAGCTCACAGCAACCTCAAACTCCTGGGCTCAAGAGATCCTCTTGCCCCAACCTCCTGAAAGGCTGGGACTACAGGCACCTGCCACAATGCCCGGCTATTTTTTAAGTAAGTGAGGTTATGGATATTTTAATCAGTTTGATTTAAGCATTCCACATTATATATCAAATCATCGCAGTGTACCCCATAAATGTATATAGTTATGATTTTAATTAAAAATTAAATTTTAAAAAGTGCTAAAAAAAAGAGACCTGGGTCTTGCTCTTGCTCAGGCTGGTCTCAAACTCCTGAGCTCAAATGATCCACCTGTGTTGGCCTCCCAGAGTGCTAGGATTACAGGCATGAGCCACTGTGCCCGGCCAGTTTCTTCATTTTTAAAACAAGGGTGTTTGAGTACAATAAGTTCCAACCGTGGTATATCCATTCTGTGGTTTGGTGATAGCAGGGAGACTTTTCTTCTGTTGGTTTCTGCCACTCTTTCCCAAGCTTAGGCCACTCTGAGAGGAGCCACTGGCTCTGAGCTTCACATTCCTGGAGGATGACTACTGGCAAAAGAATATCCTGCCGCTGCAGAGGAGTTAGGATGAGGCCATCATTACTCCCTCACTCCTCACTCATTTACCACGTCTACCAAGAATTGGTATTGAATGCATTGAAAGCCACGACTCCAAGAGGCTCACAGATTCTGATTCACAGTAACTTCTAAGTGAGAAATAAGATTCTGCAAATTGGCAAAAACCTGAAGGAAGTAAAGAGTCATATAGAGACCAACTCATTCTATCGTGCTAACTATAGACACAGGTTATTTATAAGGCCTGTGGGAGCAGAGAAAAAAGCACCCTTCCTCCTACAGGTGAGCACCAGGGGCCCAACCATAGTTCTTGGGGGGCTTCAAAAAACAAACAGGAGTTTGATGCAGTTTTTCAACAGTTATTCTGTGTGCACCTTTGTGAAGACAGGCAGTGTCAGGCCCTGGAGAATGGCCTTGGAGATGGGAGTGAGAGCAGAGGTTGGAGAGGAAAGGAAAGAGGATTCCAACAGAAAAGTCAGGAAATGGCGCACCTGTGTGTATCACTTCACAAAAACAGAAGAATACTTGCGGCTAACACGCTGCTGCGCTTCCTTTTTCTAACTGCTTTCTGTGTACCAATTTATTTTTGGGACAGGTACTGTTGCTATTCCTGTTTCACAGTTGAGAAAAACTCTCACAGGTAAGAGTTAAGCAATCTGCCCAAGGTGATATGGCAAGAATGTGGCAAGTCTGTGATTTCAACCCAGACGAATCAGACTCCCGAGTCCGGGTGTTCAACTACCCCCACCTCTCTGCACATTTGTAATAGCTGAACAAACAATTACCCAATATAAATTTAGTACAGTTGATCTATTTTAGACCAATTCAAAACACTGAGCCAGTTTAAAAGAATAAATTAGTCCACATGACTATAAATATTCTTCTTAAAATTACACCATCATTTCCTTTTTATAGCTTCTCCCCCACACCCCCAGAAAAAATTTCCTCCAAACTCAGCCTTTATGAAAAAAAATCTTTGGCTAGATATTAACACTTGGATAGAACTGTGAAAAGTCTGCTCTGTTTGGATTTTCTTGGGTTAGAAAAAGAAAACTTCTTTTAAAAATTCAAAAGTGTGGTTATTTTCTTTGTATGAAGAATAGTATTCTAATACTGATTCATAATAATTTCTAAGAAGATGCAGGAGCGAACCAGTACTCTGCCCTCGGGGGGTCAGGGAGGAATCTGTGCCTTAAAGCCACATGTGGCCTTCTAGGTGCTTAAGTGTGGTCTTTTGCCTGACTCTAAATTTTACAGAACAAGTCCCTTTATTAATGTATTTTTATTTGTCATTATTTTTTAAATGAATGTATTTAAAATAACAAAGACTAAAATGAATTTCAATGAAATAATCCTCCCAGACTGACCGGCACAGAACATTAGTAAGCCATAAGGGCTACATTGACAGCCACAGTGCTCAGGACTTGGATCTGACTTCCCCACCTGACTGGCACCACTCACAGGAGGCTGGATGGCGAGAGTTTATGGGAGTCGACTACGCCTGTCTGTTACCAGCTTTTGGCCACAGTGCTCTGTGCGTTTCACCGTGAAGTGGAATTTGTGAACAGTTGCACAGCTCAGCAGTATTTTTTAGTTCTGTCTGCTGAACAGTCCATCATGTCAAAGAAGACCAAGAGAACCCGGAAAGAAGAAAACAGATAATTGCAATATTATCTTGTTTCTGCTAAATATAAGGTGATTTGCTTGCTTGATGATACTGCAATATCAACACTAAAGAAATACAGTGTTCATCAGCATTGTAATACTCAGAAGGACCCTAAGTATTTTAAATTGGAGAGAGGCGTGAAAGATCCTATTACAGAAACTAAAAGATGAGAAGCCAAAGCAAAGACAGTTTGTTCAAGCAGCAGGAAGACCTAGAATAATGCCAGTGAAGCAACTGATAAATCAGCTTATAAAGGAGTCGTCTCCTACTCCTCTAGTTCTCGCGGCCGTCCCACACAGTGGTGGGATGCTGAGATGTTTCAAAGTACAAACAACTGCCTCTTTCAAGGAGATCCACAAATAATCAGCAGCATGAATTAGCCTTCAACTTAACAGAACAACTTCATGCAATACTTCAAAGGGAAATATATATTATTCATTCACTTTGGATGAATCGGCTGAGCAAGTGACTTGGGACAGGGTTTGTGCTTCATTCCTGTCAAAGCAGAAGATTTTCTTTGCTGCGAAGAGCTACTTGCTGTGGGCGCTCTTGTAAATAGAACACGGGGAATAAATATCTTCAACAACTTTCAAGATAAATGTTGTGAAGTTGGATTTGGTTTGGTATATTTAGTGAGCATAGATGCAGAGGGTGCATCTTCCATGACAGGAAGCCATGAAGGGTTTATTGCACAGATAAAAAAAGTATTAGCAGATCCAGATGCTCTCATTTCTTTCCATTGTCTCTTACATCAGCAAAGTCTCTGTGTTAAACTATTTTAAGTGACACTTTGCAACAAGTTATAAGTATTGTTAGCTATATTTGCACAAATGCAACCCACGTTGTCAATTTCATAATAAGCTAACATTGGACAGTGAGGTATATTCAGTGTGGATTTGCCTTGTCAATCACAAGTGTGTTGGCTGTTGCAGGGACAGGTATTAGCCAAAAATCTCAGCTCTGCAAGAACAGATAGTTAAATTCTATGAAGGACAGAATCAGCGATGCAAATTATTGAAAGAAGATGTCTATAGGAATGCAGCATTTCTGTGTGATATCACGTCAACCCAAAACAACTGAACATTACTTTGCAAGGCAAACCTAAGTCTGTATATGATACATGGCAAAAAAAAAAAAAAAAAAAAAAAACTTGAAAAAAGCACTCTTTTCTCAAAACACTTTTTCAAAAGTAAATTTCCGATAAACATTGTCCCCAGTTAGCAAGAGTCGTTAGTGAGCAGGATGATACAGCAACTCATTTGAAGCATATGCAGCTGCTATAGACCTTGGAACTGGAAAATACAAGGGAAGATTCACTGACTTTGAAAATCATGACATCACCCGCAAATTAGCATTTCAGCCTCACTTAGCTGATATCACCAAGACACTTAAAGCACTACAGGTGGAAGTGATTGAGCTCTCAGTAGGTGACATTGTAAATCATTGTTTGATGCTAAGAAAGATCAGATTGAAATACAGAAAAGTGCAGTAGACACCCCCGCCTGCCTTCAGCAACATGCTGTCTTGCTTTTCAACCAGTCAAATCTACATTCTCCTACCTAACCCAAATCAGGATGCCCTAAGATCACAAATGCCTGATGCCCACAGCTGGTGGGACCCTGCCTCTCTCCTCTTGTACTGAAAGTCTTCCCCAGGCGGAAAGAACTAGGCTGAGCTCTCCTTTCCCTTCTCCACCTTCTTCCCATGGTATAAGATCTTCCCTCGGGTCTTATTCTGAGTTTAGTCTATCCCTGGCATTTGAAAACAACTATGAACAAAGTCAACACGAAGTTGACTTTGTCAAAGTTTTTTGACAAAGCCTATATTTTGGAATTTATTTTTTTCTCCTGCAGGCTCAAAACGCCTCCTTTGAATATTAAAAGCTGAACATTGAAACTCTCTTCATCTCTGTCTCCCAGCTATAATACAATCCTAATGCCTTGGGCAGAATGTGTGAAGGTCACATGCTAAGAACTATAAAAGAGAAAAGTCATTAATATACGCCCAAATATTCCCATTACAGTATTGATTTGCAGAAAACATTAACCACAGAAAAATTTCACTAGTTTGCATCAAATGGTAGAGTCGATCTAAATTAGCGAAATGTTTAACTTATTGACTATTACTAAAGAAAAATTACGTTAAAGTTGGTAGAAGGAAAATAAAGTATAAAGCCTGGGTGACAGAGCCAGAACCTGTCTTTAAAAAAGACAAACAAAAGGACACATTAGATGGGAGCTAAGAGCATCTGTATATCTGAATAAAGTTTAATGCTGCTTGTGAATAGTAATAATATAGCAATATCGGCTTATTACTTATGACAATTATGCCATATCAAGATGTTAATAATAGCGTAGGGATACTGAGTGTGAATTCTCTGTTTGGCCTCCTCATTTTTCTCTAAATCCAAAAGTATTTTAAAATACAAAGTTTATTTTACAAAAGAAATGACATGTGGACATTATATTGATGAGCACATTTCTTGACCTAACTACTAATATTCAAGAAAACACATAGGCCTGAAAAACACATTATTAGACCCCAGGATACGCTCAAATGTAGGCTGCAGAAAAATGACCCAGGTTCTTCAACAAATAAATTGCAAGAAGGAAAAAAGAAATTGAAGATTAAAATAGAATTAAGAGGCATATTAACCAGTCCTAATGTGTGGACCTTATCTGTTTACTGATTGACACAAAATTTGGTTACTGAAAAAGAATTATAAAAAACATTTGGGGATTTGAAGACACTGAATATTTGATGATGCTAATGAATTCCTGTTAATTTTATTTTGGGTGTAATAATGCGATTGTGGTTGATTGTTAAAAATCCTTATCTTATAGAGACGCATATTAAAGATTAAATTATAAGATATCGGTTATTTGCTCCAAAATAATACGGGATAGGGAGAGATGGGTGGGAATCGCAAGGAGGCAAGACTGGAGTTGTTAATTGTTGAAACTGGGTTAGGTGTATGGGGATTCATTATACTACCCCATATGCTTACGCACATGTTTCAAATTTTCCATGATGAACAGTTAAATAACATAAACCTACAAAGTGAAAATAATGATCTAATAAGCTTTACTGTATAGTACTCTATTTCTAAATAGTAAAGTGTTTTCCGCCTACACATCACCAATTTTCAAAATAGCAGCTTGAAGATAGAAAGTGACATTTAAGCTGTGTCTACAGGAAGCCAAAACCTTACTGGCTGATTTGATTAATTCAGACAAAGAGCTAGTCAGTTTAGAAGAGAGAAAAAATCAAACTGCTCATTTTTCTGAGTTTACCGAATAGGATCTTGTATAGTAAAGTGCACAGAGTAAGTGATTAATATTTGCTGGTCAATAAATTATGAAATGTTCTTGTATCTTAATGAAGACACCGTTTGACTGTCGGTGACAAATATAAGAGAACGCAGAGACAAAGGCAAAGTTCAGCATGGCTGGCTCGAGGCAAGACTGTGGGAAAGGCAATGTTTATCGTCCAGTTCCTCGCAGATAATCACGGCAAAGACACGCAAGCAAAGCTGATGACAAGTGTGCAGTCCCAGATCAGGAAACTACCACCATATGGGTCCTGATAAAATTCTAATGAAAGGTGTAACAATATGTGTTTGGGCTGAACTGGTGTTTTAATGACTTACAGACTATCTTTTCTTCTAAGGCCTAAGGTAAGGACTCCAATGTATACAGCTTTAAAATTGACAGAGCACTTTTCATGCTGTAGTGTATCACGTTACCTCATTTTTGAATTAGATAAAAATAGGTAACATTAACTCTGTTTTTCAGGGAGTAAATAGGCTCTGGGAGGCCTCCTAGCATTCCCACTGCCAGAAGCCGAGGGGTGGGGACTGGACCCCAGGTGTGCTGGCGCCAAGTCCCACGCACTTAGCTGTTTCTCCAGGGAAATACGTAACGCGGATGCTTCTCCCTGGGTTGTGGTGGACAGAAAGTTGATGTAAGTATCTTCAGGAACACAAATAACCTTTTCTTTTGCCAATCTTTAGTATGTGTATTTAAATTGCGTCAGTAAACTGGTGCTTTCTTTTAATGACTGCATATTATGACATAAATGGTCAATATTCCAGGCAAAGTAGCCCTCCGCTAGCATCACATCCCATGTTCCGGGATGCGTGGCTGAAACCCAGGAATTAGGCTCTGTGCAGATGCTAAACACTCCTCCATGTTAACTCCTTTGATGTTGAAAAAAGAATATGCATTTGTGTACGTTAAAATAGTATAGAATAACTTCATCATGTCAATTAATATAAAGCTCATTATTCTGGTGCATGACTGGACAGATGGCTTCACTCATTCACGGTGCCTTTCACCTGGAAGACTGCGGCTCCTCCTGGGTAGTTTCAGCCCAGTTAGTTATCACACCTTCACGGATCCATTCTCCAGCCTATTTTATGTGCAAAGAAATCATGTAAAATAGTTTATGTTACGGTTTCTCCCTCCAGTCAGTCAATGGCCATTTCCATCTAGACTAGTTTAAACAATGCTTTGGAATCAGGCCATCCTTGCCTTTGCATATATTCTATATCTTTTTTTAACTTTCCCCAAATGACTCACTTTTGCCTTTGTTTCTAATTAAGGGCCCCTCTGAGGGTTTCCTCCTGGGGATCCCTTTGGAGCTAGACAGACACTTGTTTTGCACAGTAGTCCGTCCAACCAGTAGCAAAAATACAGACATACATCACAACAAAGGTTAAGAAGTTTTTATCGGAATGCAGCTGGACAGTTCAGATATGTCCATGTTTCAAAGACCACAGGAGAACTTAACATTACATGATCTCCGTTGCAGCAGTATAAGCAAACAAAATTGCCAACCAGCATGCCAGTAAAAAAGAAACGCACGTCCAAGAGAATTTCCCCTGATCTGCTGCAAACAGCTTGATCACGCTGGAGAGTGTGACCCACGGGGCTGCCAAAGCGCATTTTGCCATTTCACCTCATGCAGAATAATCAAACTAAGAGGATCTGAAATGTCACTTCACAAACACAACTTGAGGAAACTGAAACAGAGAAACTGGGAAAGATTTCTGGAGTGAGCGGAGTGGCAGTCCCCACACCTGGTACAGCTTCGGAAACTCGGATGAGGCCAAACGTGGGGACAGGGGGTGAAGGGGAGTGCGCCTGGGTCTTCCCGGAGTGTTCACCCCAGGGGGTAAGGACATTATCTGAATATGCCATTGGGGGACCCATTTCCCAGCTTCCCCAAGAGTGCTGTTTCTACTGCTGCAGATCTAGATCACCACTCTGCAGTGGCTTCCCACAGCACAGACTGACTTACGACCATAGAATTCTGCAGGTCCAGGAAGATTCCCACCTGACAACATCAGGGTGTCAGCAGGGCTGAGCTTCTCCTGGAGGCCAGCACAGTGGGTCTGGTCTCAGTGACACTTCTATCATCACATCTCTTTCTCTGACCGCAGCCAGGAAAGGGTTTCTGCTTTTAAGGACATATGTGATGAGATGGGGCCCACCTGTCCATTCCAGAACAATTTCCCCCTCTCTGGGTCCATCACCTTAATCATATTTAGAAAGGGTCTTTGCCATGTAAGGGACACAGTCACATGTTCTGGGGATTAGAATAGGAACTTCTGCGGGAACCAGTAATCTGCCTACCACCCTAGATAAGAGTAGAATGGCAGAGATTTGAGGTGCCAGCTCTTTTTGGCCTCCATCTTTCACCTTTTCCTTAGTCTTAACCCACTGACTGCATCTGGGCCTACCAAGACACACCCCACAGTATTTTAACACTCTTACCATTCACTTTCAGCTTATCTGGCTTGGAAACCACATCATCCATAATCCCCCTATTCTCAACAACCATATCTTGAAGTCTGGAAAATTTGTAAGAAATAAGTCACTTTTTGTGTTAATTGAAAAAGAAACACGTGTTAATTCTTAGTAAAAATCCTACATCTACACATCAGCCATTGATGGGCGGGGTGGGAGGGGGAGTCAATTATTTTTTTTCCAAAATTACACACACTCATTACAACAGCACCATGCAGTGGTCCAGCATATATTTAACAATGGCACCCAATCTTGATTCTTTAGATAAATAAAATTGTGAATAGATGAGCTCCTTCTGAGCAGGACCTCCAGAGAATTCCCACCTTCCTTCTACTTGTTGACCTACATGGTCTCAGGAGGCCAGAAGATTATCTTCTCATGGTCTCAGGTCCAGATAAATAACTGATCCTTTTCTTATTAATAGGTACAATGTTTTATTTTCTAAGAAGAGTCCTAGTACATGCTTTGAAGTGAAGGATGTGTATTTTTGCCACCATTTTATTGAATGGGGGTAGATTTTTTTACATTATTTTAACTGTAGACAAAATTGAATTTACCTTGAAGCTAATTAAACTTAAGCTTCAAAGCCCCTAATTTTTTATTAGTAGTATTTGATGACGTTTTCCTAACAAGGACTGTAAAAAATTATATACACTGTATTTCTGACCCCATAAAACTTGGGTCCACTTACCACTGGCTGAAGGAGTTTTCTGTCTGAATGGGCAAAGTGTTTAATAATCATAATATTTTCTTTAAAAATGTGCATTTGGTAAAAATTAAATAAAAACGTACATTTGGTAGTATTATTTTGCTGTTTTCTATGTGTTAGGTGTGATAAACTTGTTCGTTCACGGTTCCTCACCTCCCCCCCACCCCCGCCATATTTTCTGGTGGTGCAGGGAGCGTCCTGGCCCCACTGCCTTTGGGATTGCTTTGCCAATGAAATGTGAGTGGACAAGAAGTCTGCCATGTCCCAGAAGAAAACGGCAATGCCCTTGTGTGGTTTGGCTCTCTTCTCCCTAACTTTTACCCTCTATAAATATTGCTACCCCTGAATAGTGGCTCCACTTCAACCTGGCTCCCAGAATCAGACACTTAGGGCCCAGGCAAGCTGGACACGAGACCTGTCCGCCAAGAGCCCTCCTGTAACGATAAGAAATGAATGTTGATGGTTGCACTGAGGTTTGGCTATTATTTGTTTCTGTAGCAAAAGCCAGGCTGATGGCCGTTCTGCGTCCTTTTTCGTTTCACCGTGAGATACCTGTCTGTCTATCACTTGTCTATCCACACTAGTATTTTCCTGGGATTGCATTATGTATATTATACTCTTTGAGCGCCTTTAACTAGCACACCTATTGACGGTTGCCAAGGACTGGGTCATTCAATGCATACTTTCCCTTCCCTGCAGGCAGTCCTTTGTGAGGTTTTTTTTTTTTTTTTAAAGTAAATTGGCAGGTGTGTAGTATACATGAGGAAGGAAGCTGACGTCACTGGGGACTTCAGAACCCGTCCCGTGCCTGCACTACACACTTACCATTTTCTGGAAATGCAAAATCCATCTGTCTGTTTTCTTGAAGTTATTTTATAAAATAAGTGCGTTCTTTCCCTATCTAATTATTTTTAATTATGCCCCTATAGAATTAGTGCAAATTTCCCCTGCTTGTTTATTTGAAAGTACATTATGTGAAGTGAGGCTAGGTCCCCTGATGAGCACTATTTACATTTTAAAGTATCTAAACATGATTCTTTTCTGCAGAGCCTCTCCAATGTGGCCAAATTAATGTCATTTCAATTTCTACATTTCCACTAAATTTCCCCAATCAGTGATAACAGATATTATTTTTGTGTGGTGAGTTCATTATATATATTATTTCCATAAACACAGAAGATTATTAAGAAATCTATCTCTTTCTTAAAAGGTACTCTGATTCTAAACTATCTACTTTTTTGACCATGTAACACGTGTCACTCTTGAGACATCATAAAGTACATGTTGAAAAGCCCATTCTCTGTGGGACCAGCTATCTTTGAAAAGCACCATGACTTTCTCTTGTTTTACAATCGCTTTTACTGGCTTGACTAAATGTGCACCCCTGGTTCTGTTTCAAACTACTCCTCAATCTGAATTTTAAAAAAGGCTTTATTTAAAAATATTTTTTTAGAAGTAACCAATTGTGGTTATGTAAAATCTTGATGCTATTTAAAACAACCTAAATTTAAGTGAAGGAGAAGAATAAAACAAGGTTTAATATTCAATAAATTAGGTTTAAAAATAATCCAGGATGAAGAGCATGTTGGAATATCTTTAGGCTTTTGTATTTTTACTTTTATTTTTGGTGTGGGTTCAAATGTATCCTTACTCTAAAATAAAAATGTCCAAAACAGGAGAAGAAGGATTTCAAATATTATACCATAAATTATAGTAGATATGCAGCAAATGTTGAGAGGATGAATTGGACTAAGCTAAAGAAATATGTCCTTCTTTTCAGGGGATGAGAAGATGGGAAGATATACTTTTGGAACATGGCACATGTGTTGAAATTTAGGTTAGGTTGATACTATTTGGAATTAACTGTGAAAAGAACACATCTAATCGCTTGACTATCTTGCTTCTTATATTAGGTGAGTGGTTCTCAACCTTCCTAATGCCATGGCCCTTTAATACAGTTCCTGTGGGTTGTGACCCACAGGTTGAAAACTGCTGTATTAGATCACATTCTCCTGTAGCAAAGAGGACTATTACTTCTTTTGGGTTGAGACTAGTAGAATATACTTGGTTACCTCTGAACACTTTGCTGGAGGCATTTTGTACTGATGAGGAGAGTGCTGTAGAAGTGACAGCACAACGTAGACCCCGCTAACACTGGGCGCAGGCATTGGCGAACCTTGGGATGAATCTTAGCTCTCACATGTGCCAAGAAACTCTGCCCAGGTACTTATTCTTTCTAAATTTTAATTTATTCACTTATAAACAGGGTATAAGGATGCCCCCATCCTGAGATTGCTGGAGAATTTAATAAGATTCTGGAAGTAAAGCGTAGTGGGCTGAATGGTAGCACCTAAAAAGATAAGTCCACATTCTAATAGAGCCTATGAATGTTACCTTATTTGGAATAAGGGCCTTTTGCAAATTTAAGTTAAAGATCATGAAATAAAGAGAACATCCTGGATTTCCCAGGTGGGCCCTAAATCCAGTGAAGATGCTCTTTGGTATTGGTGGCTTAACACTCCAGCAAGGAGAGAGCAGGATTTGGAAAGGAATGTAAATGTCAATACAAGAGCTCAACATTATTGTTAAAAAGTGTACTTCATATTCACATATTTAAACCTACATACATGGTGTATTTCATGCCATCTAAAAACAATTTGTATTATAAATTCTCAAAAGATGATATCACACAGTCAAATATTACATGTTCAATTAATACTTTTAAAGTTATTTTTTCCAAATGAGAAAAATGTATCAAAAATTTTAAAATATTTGTAAACTTTGGCTCAGTGGTGCCATTTCTAGGAATCTATCATAAGGAAAAAGAACTTTTATGTGACAAGAGAACTCGACACAAATATATGCATTGAGACATTGCTCATCGTATCACAAATTTAAAACAACCTAAATGTTCCACAACAGAGGAATGAAGAACAGCCACATAAATTATACCACATCTAGATGAGAGAATCATATACAAAAATTAAAGATGTATTCACAAAATAGTTTTTTAATGGTGTGGAAAATGCTTTTGAGAGGAAAAAGGAGTACATAAAATTTATTCTATTTGAAAGTTCTTTATTGTAACCAATAAAAAAAAATGTAGATTATCTGTTTTCAGATGACACTATCTTATCTGTAGAAAATCCTGAAGATTCTAAAACAAAACCTATAAGAGCTAATGAACAAATTCAGCAAAGTTTCAGCATACAAAATCAACACACAAAAATCAGTTGTATCTTTATACACTAACAATGAACAACCTGAAGAAGAAACTAAGAACACAATTCCATTTTCAATAGCATCAAAAAGAATAAAATACTTAGTAATAAATTTAACCACAGAGGCACACTTGTACTGAAAACTATAAAACATTACTGAAAGAAATTAAGGAAGACAGAAATAAATGGAAAGACATCCTATGCTCATGGGTTGAAAGACTTAATGTTGTTAAGATGCCAATAACAGGTGTCCTCAAACTACGGCCTGCAGGCCGCATGTAGCCTGCCTAGGACGTTTATCTGGCCTGCCGGGTGTTTTTGCTACCGCTGCCTGTCCTGCTTAGCAGCCGACTTGTCCTGGGGCCCACAGTCCAGCCCTCCAATGGTCTGAGGGACAGTGAACTGACCCCCTGTTTAAAAAGTTTGAGGACCCCTAACCTAAAACAATGCCATAACCTAGTAAAATCCCAATGGTATTTTTCCTCAGAAATAGAAAATTCCATCCTAAAGTTTTTATGGGATCTCTAAGGAAACTAAATAACCAAAAAAAAAAAAATCTTTAAAAAGAATAAGGGTGATAGTCTCATACTTCCTGATTTTAAAACATGTTACAAACCTACACTAATCAAAACAGTACAGTAGTGCATAAAGATAGACATATGAACCAATAGTATAGAATAAAGACCCCGGAAATACACCTTCACATATAAGGTTAAATAGTCTTTGACAAGAGCTCCAAGAATGCTTGTTGAGAAGAAGTCAGTCTCTTCAATAAATTGTGCTAAGAAAAGTAGATATCCACATGCAAGTGAATAATGCTATTTTCTTATCTTACACCATATATGTAAAGTAAGTCAAAATGTTGTAAAGTTAATAACAATAACCCATAATAACTAAACATAATAACTGAAACTATAAAACTCCTAGAAGAAAACATAAGATCATCATGATATAGGACTTATTAATAATTTTTTGGATATGACACCAGAGCACAGATAAAAACACACACACACACATACACACACACAAATAGAGAAGTGGGACTACATAAAATTAACCTCTGGGTGTCAAAAAAAAAAATCAACAGAGTGAAAAATTGAATGGGAGAAATCTGTTTGCAAATCAGATATCTAATAAGAGCTTAACATCCAGGATACATAAAGAATTATTAAAACCCAACAACAAAAAATAACCCACCAAAATGGACAAAGAACTTGATTAAGAATTTTCCCCAAAATGATATACATATGAAATGATGCTCAACTTCATTAATCGTTAGAGAAATACAAATCAAAACAAACAAGATATCATCTTAGATCCATTAGGATGGCTATTATCATAAACAAGAAAGGTCAGGCACAGTGGCTCATGCCTATAATGCCAGCACTTTGGGATGCTGAGGCAGGAAGATTGCTTTGAGGCCTGCCATTTGAGGCCAGTTTGGGCAGCAAAGCAAGACCCTGTGTCTACAAAAAATAATTAAAATATTAGTCAGATGTGGTCATGTGTACCTATAGTCCTAGCTACTTGGGAGGCTGAAGCAAGAGGATTGCTTGAGCTTAGGAGTTCAAGGTTACAGTGAGCTATGATCATGCTACTGTGCCCTAGCAGGGGTGATGGAGCAAGACCCCATTTCAAAAGAAAAACAAAGATCAGAAAACCAGCATTGGCAAGTAAGGTATAACCACTATGAAAAACAGTATAGTGGATCCTCAGCAAATCAAAAATGGAACTATAGTACAATCCAGAAATCTCACTTCTGTCTCTATATCTAAGAGAATTGAAAGAGATTTAGATTGTCATAGGATATTTGCACACACATGTTCATAACAGCATTATTCACAAAAACCAAAAAGTAGGAACAACTCAAATATCCATCAGAGGGTGAATGGATAAACAAAATATTGTACAGTCCTGCACTTTTATTTGTGATTTCACTTTTTGTGGTTTCAGTTACTAGCAGGTGAGAAAGCCACAGAAGAAAAGTTGAAATCTGCATAAAGGCTAAGGTGAAGCAGCAAGTGCTGATGTAGAAGTTGTAGGAAGTTGTTCAGAAGATCTAGCTAAGGTCACTGATGAAGGTGGCTACACTAGGTGATTACACAACAATAGATTTCCAATGTAGGAGAAGTAGCCCAACATTGGAAGAAAAGCTAGGAATTGCATAGCTAAAAAGAAGTCAGTAGCTTGCTACAAAGCTTTGAAAAACAGGCTGACTCTCTTCTGGGGGGCTAACACAGATGGTGACATCAACTGAAGCCAATGCTCATTTACCATCCTAAAAATTCTTGGCCCTTAAACATTACGCTAAATGTACTCTGCCTGTGCTCTATCAGTGGAAAAATAAAGCCTGGATCACAGCACATCTGTTTATAGAACAGTTTACTGATTATTTTAAGGTCACCATTGAGACCTACTGCTCAGAAAACAAGATTTATTTCAAATTATTACTACTCGATGATAGTGCACCTGGTCACCCATGGCTCTGATGGAGATGTACAAAGATTTTAATTTTGTTTCCATGCTTGTTAACACAATATCCGTTCTGCAGCCCATGGATCAAGGAGTCATTTTGACTTTAAGGTTCTATTCTTTAAGAAAGATATACATTCAGGCGGCGCCTGTGGCTCAGTGAGTAGGGCGCCGGCCCCATATAACGAAGGAGGCAG
>NW_003852502.1:2958634-2960017 GCF_000181295.1 Otolemur garnettii | reverse complement strand
AAAAAAAAAAAAAAAAGGAAAGGTATACATTCATATGTCTCTAGCTGCCATGGAAAGTATTTCCTTAGATCTGCGTAAAGCACATTGAAACCTTACGGAAAGGATTCACCATTCTAGATACCATTAAGATTTAAAACATTAGCAGGAGTTTGGAAGGTTGATTCCAACCCTCATGGATGACTTTGAGGAGTTCAAGACTATTGTGGGCAAAATGCTATCAAACAGCATTTCACGCTACAGAGAAATCTTTTTGAAGGAGTCGATTGATATGGCAAACTTTTTGTCTTATTTTGAGAAATTGCCATAGCCACCTCACCTTTCAGCAACCAGTACCTTGGTTAATTAGCAGCTATCAACACTGAGGCAAGACCCTCCACTTGCAAAAAGAAAGTTTACTCAAGGCTTAAATGGTTGTTAGCATATTTTAGCAATATAGTATTTTTTTTTTGAGACAGAGCCTCAAGCTATTGCCCTGGATGGAGTGCTGGAGCATCACAGCTCACAGCACCCTTCAACTCCTGGGCTTAAGCAATTCTCTTGCCTAAGCCTCCCCCGTAGCTGGAACTACAGGCACCCACCACAACACACGGCTATTTTTTGGTTGTAGTTGTTATTGTTTGGCAGGCCCAGGCTGGATTTGAACCCTATGTGGCTGGTGCCTTAGCCGCTTGAGCTACAGGTGCTGAGCCAGAGTATTTTTTTACTTAAGATATGTATATAGATCAGGCATAGTGGCTCATACCTCCAATGCTAGCACTTTGGGAGGCAGACAGTTTGAGACCAGCCTGAGCAAGAGCAAGATCCCAAGATACAAAAATATAGAAAAATTAGTTAGGTGTGATGGACACGCCTGTAGTTCTAGCTACTCAGGAGGATTGAACCCAGGAGTTGGAGGTTGCAGTGAGCTATGATAATGTCACTGCACTCTAGCCCTGGCTATAGAGCAAGACCCTATCTAGAAAAAAAAAAAAAAAAGATATGTACCTTGTTGTTTCTAGATGTAATGCTATTGCACACTTAATATAACATAATGCAAACATAACTTATGTCTGCATTGAGAAACTAAAACATTTGGGTGGCTTGCTGTATTGCAATACTCATTTGTAAGCTTGCATGATAAAATTTACCTGCTTGAACGTACAATTAAATTGTTCTAAGCATGTTTACAGAATTGTGCAACAATCGGCTTGGTGCACAGTGGTTACGGTGCCAGCCACATACACCAAGGCTGGTGGGTTCGAATCCAGCCCGGGCCAGCTAGAACAACAATGACAAATGCAACAACAACAAAATAGCTGGGTGTTGTGGTAGGTGCCTGTAGTCTCAGCTACTGGGAGGCTGAGGCAAGAGAACTGCTTAAGCCCAGGAGTTGGAGGTTGCTAT
>NW_003852502.1:2955310-2958484 GCF_000181295.1 Otolemur garnettii | reverse complement strand
GTTCTCCTACCTCTCAGTTCTAGGTAATCACCAATATACTTTCCCTCTCTACAGATTTGCATGTGATGGACATTTTATACATAAGTGGAATCAGTTAGTATGGTCTTCGTGACCACCTTCTTTCAGCAAGGATAATGTATTTTGAGGTCCATCTACATTATGATGTGTGTCAGTTCTTCATTTCTTAGCCTGGAATAATGTTCTGTTGCATGGATGCTATGGGTTGAATGTCCCTTGCCAAATGCATGTTGAAACTTCATTCCCATAGTGACAGCATCAAGAGGTGGAGTCTTGAAGGAATTGGTTAATCGGGGTTCCACCCTCATTAAGAGACAAATGCAGTGCCCTTGGGATTGGGTTAGTTGTCTAACGAGTAAGCTCTTGATAAAATGGATGAGTTTGGCTTGATTTTTTTCTCTCTTTTGCACTCGCTTCTGCCTTCTGCCAGAGGATGGCCCTTATGGTCTTGGACTTCCCAGCCTCCAGAACCATGAGCCAAATAAACTTCTTTTATTTATAAATTACTCAGTGTGTGGTGTTTGTTATAGCAGCAGGAAACAGACTGAGACAGTGGATATACTTCATTATATTTATCCCTTCATCAGGTGATAAATGTTTGGGTTGTTTGCACTTCTTTAGATTCTTAAACTGTTGCTAAGTCTTTGTACATGGAGTCTATTTCTTAAAGGCCCTTCTTCATCAAATTCTTACTGGGTGGTAAATTTATCCTATTCATATTAATCTAAGATATTAAATGACTATTATTTAGAGTTTCCAAATAGTATGAGATAACCAAATTATCCTTGGGGACAATCAATTACTGTACTAAACTGATGTCATCTCAGTCAAAAATGGAAACTTGGAATTTTAGTTGGCTCATTCAGCTTCGAGTTAAATGTCCCGTTTCAGTAAGGTTTTCTGATGTAATGAAAATAATGCACAGTTTTCCACCATTACTTCTGAGGCCACAGCGGGGCCTGCAAATAGGACCTGAGGTCGGGAGTCCCTGTTTCAAATTACAGAAAAGTATAACAGGCACTTAGCTTTATTGTTTTCAATTACATAAAGTAACAAGGACTAATTTCCAAAGCATTGGCATAAAATGTCCCTGGGGAATTTGGTTTAATGAACAGCTAAAAGTGAACTACAGTGAACATATTTGCTGTTGTACGTAAATGGTGCTTTTAAAGAGCTTTAGAAATTTCTTCTCAGGGAGGTGAAATCTTGGTTAGCCTGTTTTGGTGCACAGAGGGAAACCTTGCTATTGAATTCTTTCCCAATGGTCCTCACTAGTCCCCAGAGTCCTCCGTCTCCTTGCTGTACGTCTGCTGTGCTTGGCCCCACCCCAAGAATAGGACAGTGGATCCCAACAGTCAGACTTCAGCACGTGGAAGGGCTCACTCTTTCCCGGCTGGGACTATCTAAGGCATTTGAAGGTCCAGCACTTACGGTGAAGTCTCTTTTCTGTCTCTGTCTTAGTTCTGTTCTCTCCAACACCGTATTCAGGTTCATTGCCCTGACCTCAGAGGCTGAAGCGAAGCAAAGGGAATGGCAACTCCTACATGCATTTGGAGAAACGAGATGATGTTAATGAGAAAAAGTAGGTTAAAATGCCAGGAAAGGAAGGCTCTCCAGAGCGTCATACTATTTCACGCTCCTTTACAAATCCAACTGGCCTGCCCCTGCCCACATGCCGCGTCTAGCAATGCCTGTCTCCTTGCCCAGGGTTTGCTTTGGCTGAGAAAATCCACAGCAGAAGATCAAGGTCAGCTAACTCTTGTGACAAATAGTCCCATTCCTCAGTGGCTTAATTTGACAAAAATGTGTTGTTTGCTCACATCACAGTCTAGGTGGTTGGCAGGTGTTCAAGGGCGGCTCAGGCTCCTGTCTTTTCATGCCGTTGTTAACACATACCTCACAGCGTGAGCAGCCAGGTATGCCAGCCGTGTGCATCGCATCCTGTCCCCCAGCTTCAATTAGCCAGAATTTGTATGACTTGAGTCAGCTGCAAAGGGACCCAAGAGGAAAGTAAATGGCCTTGGTAAACACTTGGCAATGTCTTGGCCACACAAGTTCAGGGATAGGGGACGAGAAATATTTCAACTCCTCTCTGGAGGCCTGATTCCATTGTCCCTGGAAGGAGCTCCTTGTCACATTTCACAGTAAATTCTGAGATCTGGTTTTGAATTTAGTGACTAGTAGGGATTCATCTGGAGCTGGATATTCTTGGTTCTCCATACCAAACACCTCCTCAAATAGTATCTAATAGTACCTGAAAAAGTGAAATTCAGGAGCTCTGCTGGATCTCACTGATTAAGGGGATTTTGTTTACTATTGCAAATGGAATCAAGAGTCCAGTAGTGTACAGAAACTTTGGCTCTTTCCTGCTTTACTTTGTTGAATATTTTTACCACTGAAAAATGTTTTACCTTTTGCAAACAGTGCCACTAGGATTTAATTTAACCTATGGGTACCAAGGCGCGTAACCTGAGCATGGGGATTAGTTGGGCCCAGGAATAGGAGGACAGTTTCTATAGCAGACTGCCGGTGTGAGCCTTAAGCCACTTACTTAATTCTCTGTGCCTCAATTTCCTTATCTACCAAACTGGAGGGTGGGGCATAGGATGAATAATTGTACTTGCCCAGAATAAGTGGATTACCTTGCTTATCCTACATTCCACATTTCACCTAGAGTTCTTCCTCTTTTGCTGAGGTTGGAAAGCTATAATCTGCACTTTTCAAACCCCTTTGCAGGCAGAGATGTGGATGTAACTTCAGTCCTGTCATTTGGATGATTTGTTTGAAATTTGGAAGGCAGATGTGAGGAGGTCATTGTACCACCTCGCTTGGCCATTTCTCTGCTGATGAGTAAGAAAGACCCTGGAGGAGTGAGATTTTATCCACAGCAAAGTCCAGCATCCCTTTTCCAGCTTTCTGGGTGTCAAAGCAATGGCAGTGGTGGCACCTGCAGCAACATCTCACGTCTGGACTCCTGCTCTGAAACAAGTTATTGAATTTTCTTTTCTTCCTTTTATTTATTTATTTTTTTTTGAGACAGAGCCTCAAGCTGTCCCCCTGGGTAGAGTGCTGCGGCATCACAGCTCACAGCAACCTCCAACTCCTGGGCTCAAGCGAGTCTCCTGCCTCCACCTCCCAAGTAGCTGGGACCATAGG
>NW_003852502.1:2953318-2954483 GCF_000181295.1 Otolemur garnettii | reverse complement strand
TTTTCATAGAGATGGGGTCTCACTCTTGCTCAGGCTGGTCTCGAACTCCTGAGCTCAAGCATTCCACCTACGTCACCTCTTGAGTGCTAGGATTACAGGCGTGAGCCACCACACCTGGCTTTGAGTATCATTATTATTTACACGAATATACTAATGACTAAGAATGAGAAGTGAACTTCTCCAAGATCCCCCAAAGAGGTCCATTTTAAAAGGTGAATCTGGCTTCAGCAATGCTGCTACCCAGCAGCAGATAAGTGGAGTTCAGATCACACAGTTGCCTTTCACATCGCCTTTCCCTTACTAATTAAGGAAAGGCTGTCAGGCCCTCTGCTCCCCTCATCACATCGAAAATTTTCATTTCACTTGGTCCTAACCGGGCAAAACCTCAAATTACTCTTTAGCACTTGAACTCCAGGAGGACGTTGAGAATGGAGTTGGAAATGGCACTGAGGACAGAGATATCTTATTAAAACCTTCTCTTTTTGAATCAATTCCTTTAATTTCAGAAGCCAGTTAAAGATGAATAACTGGCTATTTTTTTAAATGCTAATATAAAAGAAGAAAATTTGAAACAAAATTGCATTTGGTCACTATGAAATTTCCTTTATTCAGGATTTTAAAAGCCTGATTTAACATTCATTACTTCATCCTCAAATCCATTCAGTCAGCCTTTCTTATAAATTACCTTTCAATGCATGCTTTGTATCAAAGCCACAGAATTATTTCCTTTTGCTCTTTCTCCTACTGAATCCATATTTTGAATCCAAAGTGACCATTAACCTGCCAGGCCGGAGAAGTTTTCAACAACTTAATATCATTAATGAAATTTGGGTGGCTTCTTCTGGGGGATGGCAGATGTTTGTTATCAAGATGATGATGGTGAAATTTTTGACCAAAGAGAGTTTGTGTAACTAGCTTTTCCTGGAAAGTATAATGATTCATTTTCCCATCGACACCCTTGCATAGCTTGACACACATCTTCTGTCATCAAAGAAGAATTGCCGGATGTCACAGGTAAGAAGTAAAAATACACTTTAGAACTAGGTAGACGCTGATGAGATTCTAGCTACAACTTTACATAGCAATTTTGGGGAACTCTCTGTTTCTTCATTTGTAAAATAAAAATAGTCATAGTTTCTCAGGTTTTTATGGGGACATTCTGAAG
>NW_003852502.1:2952647-2953298 GCF_000181295.1 Otolemur garnettii | reverse complement strand
CTGGTTTTCTCACTAAAACGTCTTTGAAGAATATTAAGACAAGTTTATTTCAAGAGCTAGTACGTGCATGTCACTGTTACTCTGCCTATTGATAATATTGTTCTTTACATAGAGTCAACCTGCTTTAAACCATAGTATTTGGCTAACAGAGTACTCATAAAATATGACAGCTAACAAAGGATGACTGCATTTTTCAGAAGTCTCAATATTTCTAAGAAATACTAGGTTAAAAAGTAACAAACCAATGCTTAAATGAAATTGGCTACAGGCCTAAATGCCATAGACTATTTTTTTTTCCAGTTCAGCACCTGTTTATTTCAGTCACCAGAGCATGGGAGATTACATCTGAAAACTTCGCTTCTGAGCCCAGAATCTAAACTTACTTCACTGATGGTCTTTGTGATATTTTTAGACAGGAAATACAAACTGTTCATGAAAGCATTAGATATTCTTATGGTTGTTACTGAAAATGTTTTATGTTTACAAGTATGACTTGAATTATAAGTGTGTAGGGCTTTAAAAAGCCAAAAGCAGAGGGCCATTGGAGGGAATCATGCCCCATTTTCTATAATGATTATTTATAGATCCTTGAGATTGTGTTTTCATCTATGTGTGCAGAGATGCTGGGATGTTGAGACTGAGTGTTGAGTG
>NW_003852502.1:2951346-2952179 GCF_000181295.1 Otolemur garnettii | reverse complement strand
GGACGGTCCTGAGTGTTCCGTTGAGACTGAGTGCTGAGTGAGGACGGTTCTGAGTATTCTGCTAGTTTCCAGTTCTGCCCTGGTCCAAGGAATTGACAGGGTCTTAGAAGTGGAGGAGGAAGTTACTTTCCAAGCAGCCAATCCTCATGTCCCTTTAGGCTACAATTCACCAAATCCAGGGAATCCTGACATCCCATAAGCATCCTTGATTATCTGATTTACCTGTCATTCCCCCTTGGTCCATTGTTTCACAACCAGGCTTGTCAGCTGTGGCAGATAAATAGCAATCAAAGAACAAAACCCGTGGCTGGCATTTGGGCCCAGCCTCAGCAACAGCAAGACTAAAAATAGAAAAATCAGGCAAGTATGGTGGCAGGCACATGTAGGCCCAGCTACTTGAGAGACTAAAGCAGGAGGATTGCTTAAGCCCAGGACTTTGAAGTTTCTGTGAGCTGTGATGCCACGGCACTCTTCCTGGGGCAACTGAGTGAGAGTCCATCTTAAAAGCAGACAAACAAGCAAATAAAAACCAAAACCAAAACCAGAACTATATGATCATTTCAATAGATTCGGAATAGATTCAATAAATTAAGCATAGCTTAAAGATACAAACCCTCAATAAACTAGGCATAGAAGGAACATACCTCAAATTAATAAAAACCATAAACAACAGATATTGTAATCAATGGGGAAAAGTTGAAAACATTCTCCATAAGAACTGGAATAAAACAAAGATGTCCACTTTGGCCATTTCTTTTCTTTTCTTTTTATAGACAGAGTCTCACTTTGTTGCCCTCGGTAGAGTGTTATGGCGTCACAGCTCACAGCAACCT
>NW_003852502.1:2948362-2950572 GCF_000181295.1 Otolemur garnettii | reverse complement strand
AAAAAAAAAAAGAAAAGAAAGAAAGAAAGAAAAAAAGTAGCCAGGCATAGTGGTGGGCACCTATAGTCCCAGCTACTTGGGAGGCTGAGACAAGAGAATCTCTTAAGCCCAAGAGTTTGAGGTTGCTGTGAGCTGTGATGCCACAGCGCTCTGCTGAGAGCGACATAGTGAGACTCTCTCTCTCTCTCTCAAAAAAAAAAAGAACCTAATCCCTTACAAAAGTTCCCAAACCAAACCAACCAACCAAACAAAAACCTTTTAGGAATATAATTAACTAAGTAGGTGAAAGATTCCTACAAGTAGAACTACAGATATAAGAAATTGTAGATGACATAACAAATGGAAAAACAGCCCACACTCGTGGATTAGAAGAATCAATATTGTGATAATGACCGAACTCCCAAAAGCAATACATAAATTCAGTGCAATCCCTATTAAATGCCAGTGTCATTTTTCACAGAATTAGGAAAAAAGATCCTAAAATGCATATGTAACCAAGAAAAGAACCTAAATAGCCAAAGAAATCCTAAGAAAAAGAATATTCTCAAGGTATCCATTACCCAACTTCAAAGTATACTACGAAGAGATAGTAACCAAAGCAGGATGCCATTGGAATAAAAGTAGACACATGGATTAATGGAAGGGAACAGAAAACCCAGAAATAAAGCCAAATAACTATAATCAGCTGAAACAAAAGGGACACACACAAAAATACACTGAGGAAACGATGCCCTGTTCAACAAATGGTGCAGGAAAAATTGGGTGGTCACATACAAAAGAATGAAACTGGATTCACCTATACAACAATTAACCATATACAAAAAATTAACTCTCACCATATATAAAAATTAATTCAAGATGATTAAAGACTTAAACATATGACCTTATGCCATACAAATTCTAGAAGAAAATTTAGGAAAAACTTTTCTGGACATTGGTCTAGGCAAAGAATTTATAACTAAGACTCCCCCCACCCCAAAGCAAATATAACATAACCAAAAATAAATAACTGGAAATGAAACCAAAAAGATTCACAGCAAAAGAAATAATCAACAGAGCAAATGGACAACCTACAGAATGGGAAAAAATATTTGCAAGCTATACATGTAGAAAAGACTAATATCCAGTATATATAAAGAACTCAAACATATCGGAAAATGAGCATGCCATAGAACAGGCTGTTTCAATGCACATATACCAATAGTCAACAAACATAGGAAAAAGTTCTCAGCATCACTAATCATTAGGGAAATGTAAATTAAAACCACAATGAGAAACCACCTTACCCCACTTAGAATGGCCATTATTAACCCCCCCCCAAAAAAAATAGAAGTTGAATGTAAATTAGTACAGCCTGTCTGGGAAATAGTATGAAGATCTCTCAAAGAACTAAAAGTCGATCTACAGTTCTGTCTAGTAATCTCACTGCTGGATATCTACCCCCCCAAAAGGAAGTCATTGTAACAAAAAGACACCTGATTGCATGTCTATCTCAGCACAAGTGACAATCACGAAGATGTGGAATCAGCCAAAGTGCCCATCACCTGAGGAATGGTTAGAGAAAGTGATGATGGATGTATACCATTGATGACTGCTCAGCTGTAAGAAAGAATGAAATAATGTCTTTTCCTGCAACTTGGATAGAACTGGAGGTCATTATTCCAAGTAAAGAAATGAAGGAATGGATAACCAAATACCATATTTCTCACTTATGGGAGCTAAGTGGGAGCGAAGCTATGGGTACACAGAGGCTTGCAGAGTGGTTCAAGGGACACTGGAGACTTAGCAGGTGGGAGCGAAGGAGGAAGGTGGGGGAAGAAAAACTACCGATTGGGTACAATGTATACTATTAGGGTGACAGGTACACTAAAAACCCAGATGTCACCACTATGCAATTCATTCATGTAACCAAAAATACTTGAATATTTTTAAATCTATCAAAATAAAGAAAACCTTACTTCTAGTGCATTGTATGAAAGTGACTTAATTTAGGCCAGGCACAGTGGCTCACCTGTAATCCTAGTATCTTGGGAGGTCGAGGTGGGTGGATTATTTAAGCTCAGGAGTTGAGACCAGCCTGAGCAACAGTGAGACCTCATCTCTACTAAAAAGAGAAAAATTAGCCTGGTGTTGTGGCAGGCACCTGAAGTCCCAGCTACTTGACAAGTTGAGGCAGGAGGATCACTTGAGCCTAAGAGTTTGAGGTTGCT
>NW_003852502.1:2943718-2948342 GCF_000181295.1 Otolemur garnettii | reverse complement strand
AAAAAAAAGTAACTTAATTTAAATAGACGCTGTACATATGGTACGACAGTTTATATTATATTCCCTATTTAGACGCTAACAGGTAATATTTGTGATTAAAAATTATTTTTATAACATACAGTATAATGTGTAGTTATTTAAAAAATGATGATTTAAAAAGTCAAGCCCTGGGAAGGGGAAAGCACATTATTCAGAATTATGGAAGCAAAGTACCAGAGGAAGTACCCGAAAGCATATACCTTTGGGGAGTGGGCTTCCAGGGGGAAATGTGTAGCAGGCAATTGTCAGGCATTACCTGACTTTTAAAACATTTCATCAACATTTTGACTTAAAAAGGGCAAAAATAAATTTAAAAGAGTAGAGAAACATAGAGAAGGAAGTTGATTTTGACTTCGGCTTTCCGGCTCCAACATAATCCCAAAAGAGAGCACGGAGCCCCCTCTGAGGCCTCACCTCATTCCCAGGCTCCCACTCTGCCTTTAGGATGGCAGGTTACGGGTTTAGGACAACATTGTCTGCAGGGGTTGTACTGTATCCTCAGAAGGTGTTTTCATCTATTGTGGAGTCATCATCAGTTGTCACAATGTTGAGAGCCGTGGAGGAAGGTGAGGAAGGCTCTGGAGTGGGTGACTGGCATTTCTAGGTAGGAACAAGCAAGGTTAGACATCTCACCATGTGTGAACACCCCCATCAAGTTCAGGATTATCCTGCACCTCTCATGACTTTCTCATACTTCCTGGACATTCACGTAGATTGTGAAAAGCAGACTTTGAGTGCACATAAGCCAAGAATCAAGTCTGTTTTAACATACACACACTGAACATTTCGGACTTTTTTTTTTTTTGAGACAGTCTCACTATGTCACCCTCAGTTGAGTGCCCTGGCATTACAGCTCACAGCAACCTCAAACTCTCGGGCTTAAGCAATTCTATTGCCTCAGCCTCCCAAGTAGCTGGGACTACAGGTGCCCGCCACAACACCCAGCTATTTTTCTGTTGCACTTGTCATTATTGCTTAGCTGGCCCAGGCTGGTTTTGAACCCACCAGCCTCAGCATATGTGGCTGGCACTGTAACCACTGTGGTATGGGTGCCAAGCCATTCTGGACCTTTTTTCTGCACAATTTAAAACCCTTCGGAACTTTAACGGGTACTGTGTGCACCATTTCAGAAAGGCACGTCACCAGGGCGGGGCCGTTTGCAGAATTCGAATCTTCAGGACAGCTGCAGCTTTGAGTCAAGGCAATTCTGGTAACACACAGGATCGTGCTCATCTCCTATTTCAAAGTCTGAAGTATAAATGAAGTGTGTCGGTGATCCAGTAAGTATGTCTTGTTTTTCTTAAATCCAGATTTATTCTGTGCATCTCTGTACTCCATCGTGCCTTCTGGGGAAGTCATGCCCAAACATTTACGTCTTGAACACACCGTTATCATAAGTTACTTGCAAAGTCTTACTCTCTTTACAGTGAGAACAGTATGTTCGGTTTTTGAAATCATGCCCCTAGGTGGGTTACATACCTATGAGTTTATTTCAAGATAGTCCAGGGAACGTTAACAACTCTTTGTTACACAAGGCAGTAAGTGGTGGGACAGGGCTGAGTACAGCTATAGTAAGAAGGCCTGGAGTTTGACCTGCATCCCTACTGTCTCTGCTTATCATTTTCAGTTTTCAATCACTTTCTTCTCCCCTTTAGAAATGGAAAAAGAGCTTCTCAGATCCACCTTAAGTCTTTGTTTTTTAAGTTCAGAAGTGTCAATGATTTAATATTTAATGCCCACTAGATTCAGCATAGCAAAGCCTTTTCTGGGTATCAGTATAATGTTGCGGGGCTCACAGTTCGAAATTCACGTTTCCTGTGGAACCGGTCGGGTCCTGAGCAGCCCCGACCGGCTGCAAGCGGGGTCCCAGGTCGCGGTCTGTGGGCCCGCGGGCCTCTGCGCCAGCGCTGGGCCCTGCTGCACGCTGCAGTCCCCCCTTCCTATCGCTAATTCACCAAGCTAATTAGGCTGGTTAAGGTTCTCTAAAGGCAGAAATCTGCTGGAGTTGAGTCTCATTCATTTCTTTCAGAGGAACTTGGGAGGAAGCTCCCGCCAGCTTTTGGAACGGGAACAGAATCTCAAAGGCTTGGCATGAGAAAGAGCTGAAGGCGCCAACCTTCCAGGCCAAAGATTCTAGTCACAAAGAGTCCCAATTCAATTTTTTCCCTTGAGGCAAACTTCAAAGTATGCAGCAATCAAAAACTCATAGAATGAAAATAAACGAAAGAAAACGCACTTAGCTAAGACTCGCTGGAAACACATTTCTCCCAGCCTACCTCAAGGCTCTGGGCCTCCAGACGGCCTCACGGTCCTTAATTACTCCTGAGCAGGACAGAGCAGGTTTCTGACGTTCACTTACTTTACTCCACTTGGGCTGGTTTTATTAAACAAAATGATGTAGCTTTCTACCTGCCAGGCGTTGTTCTAAGCCCTTTAGAATGGCTAACTCATTGGATCCTCATTACAACCCTGAGAGATAGGCACTCCTATTATTCTTATTTATAGATGTGGAGACATGTCAACACTGCTTCCTATTTTCCTGTGCTGGTGGGTTTTTCTTCCTTGGTTTTGTTTTTGTCCTCACATAAGGTGTTAAGATGATGCATGATGATGTTTTAGCGCCATTTTTTAAAGATTGACAATAAATCAGAAAATGATTAGAGAGCAAAGCAAAGCATAATCTCAAAACACAGTGTTTGGGGTTTTTTTCTTTTAAGGGAACTATGAGCTACTTAAGGAATTCCATAGAAGGGAATAAACCAAAACTTCTTAAAGATTCATTTGACCGACAGGCTCCATTTAGCCGAATAAACACCACCAGAGGTTTTAGTCTCTTGAATTTCTCTTGTTTTTACACGTTCTTGGCATTGCCTGATTTTTTCCCCCACTAGTGAACCTCCAGGCTTTTGAGGGGTGGCAAGAGAAGAATAGCACCCTAACAAACTGTGTGAGGGTATTGTTCACACCCCAATGCACATATTCAAAACGCAAATGTCCAACCACGGTGACTACTGCAGTGGGTCATTCACACTTTTTTGCTTGCACCTATACAGTACCGTTTACCCCCAAGCTTTGTGATGTTTTGATTTAATGCATATTCAGTTAGTTGGTTTAAGAAATTATCGAAATTCTTGCAAAGTCTTAAAATTTGTGCCTTGTTAAAAATAAGAACTTCCTACCAGAGCATTTTGAATTTCAAAAAAGAAAAATAGATATTAGATAAATCTTCCCTCATATTTCTTTAGTGCATTGAAATTCTTACCACCCCTATTTTTGAATTCTAACGCACATGCCATTTAGATTTGGATTATTGTCAACTATCAATTAGTGGGGAGAGGTGTGGGAGTACTCTCTCCTTTAGGGCATTTTTCCATGCCACTGAAATTTTATAGCAAGCTGACTATTAACTGGAATGGCCAGAGAATGTGGAAGTCTGGTTACTGGTTAAGGGAAGAGTTAATGAGAACGCTCATTCTATTAGAACTCTTGGACTTCTTTATAAAATTAATTAGTCCACTTAACAGCCTTAGAAAACACGTGTGTAGTACTAAACATCACTGAAGCTTTATTTCAGAGGACAAGGTATTGCAAGGCCTGAGGGTCCTCATTTAGAAGGTCCATTATTATTACGCAGAACTGTAGTTAGAGAACAGAGGGGACAGAAATCAACCTGCATTGCTCCCAGGGCCTACCTACTCTGAATTCTTTTTACTTCTATCTCTGACATAAGTTTCTTTTCTAATCAGCAAGATGCACAGGCCCTGGGGCAGCCTTCCAGGGTTTAAATTCTAGTTCCACCATTTACTCACTGTATGATGGCGGGAAGGTTAGTTTGCCATTCCTAAATTCCCTCATCGGTAAAAGAAACAGGATGGTGGGACCTTAATGCTCAGAGCCCATTAATGCTTCTGAGTATTGAATATTCATACAAGAGCTCTAAGGAAAATGCCTCTGCCTGGAATCAGCCAGACTTCAAAGTCTAAGGGCCCAGTTTCAAAACCGTCCTCACTTATGACCCCAATTGCAAAACCAGCTGCAGTTTCAGTCGTTCCCTGGGAGGGCTCAGTGCTCACGGAAAGCCATTACACTCCCGAGTCCTGTTTATTATAGGGAAGGGATACAGATTAAAACCAGAGAAGAGACAAATAGGGCCAGATCTAGGAAGGTTCCAGATGCAAAGCTTCCGCAGTTCTCAGGGTGCTCTGCTCTGCCGGTGTTGACATGTGACAGTGACCTGGAGCACTATTAATCTGGATGCTCCCCTGAGCTTCAGTGTCCAGAGTTTTTACTGGGCCTTCATCACATAGGCAAGATGGATCAATTCACTGATTGCTCATGTGAGTTTAGCCAATCTCCAGTCTCTCTTCTCACTCTCCAAGTTCAAGCAGACACCACATGGCCCAAGGGGCCCACCATGAGTAACCTTATTACCCCTAACTATCAGATGTAGTCTTGGGGCCCAACAGAAATGACAAAGACACTCCTCTCACTTGGGAAATTCTAAGGGTATAAAAGTTACCTTCCAGAAGCTGGGGATTAAGATGAGACCTATCTGGTCAGGCCTAATTCTTTTTTTTTTTTTTTT
>NW_003852502.1:2942306-2943541 GCF_000181295.1 Otolemur garnettii | reverse complement strand
CCCGGGCTGGGGATTCGAACCCGCCACCTTAGGTGTATGTGGCTGGCGCCTTAGCCGCTTGAGCCACAGGTGCCGAGCCGTCAGGCCTAATTCTTTGGGAACAATGTGAGTTGAACAGACTGAGGCTCAGATTCACTGCCTGGCTGGAGTAAGTACTCTACTAATGCTTATGATTATCATTACTATCTACTTCCTTATAAGAGGATCAAAGAAAAATATGTTTTCATACTTCTCCAACTTCTATTATGAAAATGTATAAATATGCAGAAAATAATATAAAAAGACCCATGTACCCACCACTAGGTCCAGCAATTAATATTTTGCCATACTTATTTCTAATTATCTAGATGTACATGTACTCACCTATGTGTGCATGTGTAGTGTGTATAACATTTTCACTGAATTATTTGAAAATAAGTTGTAGCTATCACAACCATTCATCTCTAAAATGTTCAGCATGCACTTCCTAAGAATAGCTACCATACCATTATTACAACCTGTGTTATAACTTGTAACCTACTATAACCTGTACTGCATATAATTCTCTAATATGTAATATTAAGACTATATTCTAATTAAAAAGAA
The DNA here is from genome assembly GCF_000181295.1 of Otolemur garnettii. Taxonomy (NCBI): domain Eukaryota; kingdom Metazoa; phylum Chordata; class Mammalia; order Primates; family Galagidae; genus Otolemur; species Otolemur garnettii. Next base: position 2,942,956 of record NW_003852502.1, on the reverse strand, counting down.
AATATGAGTTAATTGAGGGATCTGGTTGGTTGCCAGACTTCTGTTCCCCAGTTAGCAGGCTCATCGTGTCTCCCCTCTGGAGGGGTTTGGAGAAGTTCCATGTTTCTTGCTGGACTGAGTCTGAACACTGGTGACCACCGTCCACGGCTCCCTGTGATTGTCTGTGCCACAGGCACACAGCCCATGGCCCCACACATGTCTGTTCACACAGCATCTTGAGTGCTCACTGTGTGGGAGGCACAGTGCCGAATGCCTTGTGATCACAGGCTCAGTTCCTGCTTTGTCACACCACCAACCCTCCCCTGTGCACATTGATCATTAGGAGGAGCTGTCCTGTCACCTGGGCTGTTAGACGTTCCTTGGTTTGGTAGTCTTCAAATTGTGATCTGTGGATTCAGCCGAGAAGCCTAGGAGCAACCTCAAAGGTGAGGTGATGGCCAAGAGAGTTCCTGAAGGTCCCCTCCTACCACTGAGGAATAATGGCTATTGCTTCCATTCTTGAGATACTTTGCTAAGAATATGATCCAGCTCCATTCATGTAAACATTAAAGAGGTTAAGTCTCCATCTTTTTAAAGGCTGCATAATATTCCATGGTGTACATATTAAAACCATGGTTAGGCTCGGCGCCTATGGCTCAAGTGGCTAAGGC
>NW_003852502.1:2918564-2941994 GCF_000181295.1 Otolemur garnettii | reverse complement strand
TGTTAGACCCGAGGGCCACTTCCATCCTTGTCAAGAGGACTGCAAACCTTCTCTCCTTTCATACAACACCAATTTGAACTTTCCATTGAGCCCATCAACGCTTCCATAAACATTCACTGAACAATTACCATGTACTAGGAACCCGATTAGGGGCTTTGGAGAATGGGAAGATGAATTTCCAGAGGCTCAAATTCTACTTGTGGAAATAGACAAGGCAACAATGTTCTACGGTAGGAATGAAATGAGTACAAAATATAGGTCAAGAAAGGTGCTGTGAGAATACAAGAGAAAAGGCAGCTCCAGGTGACGGAAATGACGACTAAGTTCCCACCGTGGTGCACACTGTGGACAGGGTTGTAGATTAACACCGGGCTTTATACCATCTCAGTTTTGAGGTATTAGCGTTCAACTTTGCTGTAAAAACGTCCAGACACAGATGTGGCCAAAGTCCTGTCTTTCCTTATAGGAAAAATGCCGGAAATTACATCTCTTCTTGGGGTTGTAATTACTTGGTAGCACAAAACTCAGAACACAGTAGCCCTTAACAGTTGGTTGTTAAATGTGGCTGTGGCTCTTCCCACTCTGCGTAAAACCAGTTTTTAAAAGTGCCATTCATGGCTCAGCAGCCTTAGCACAGTGGTTACAGCACCAGCCACATGCTCCGAGGTTGGCAGGTTTGAACCCAGCCCAGGCCAGCTAAACAACAATGACAACTGCAGCAACACAAAAAAATAGCCGTGCATTGTGGCAGGCACCTATAGTCCCAGCTACTTGGAAGGCTGAGGCAAGAGAATCGTTTAAGCCCAAGAGTTGGAGATTGCTGGGAGCTGTGATGCCACAGCACTCTACTGAGGGCAACATAGTGAGCAGTGTCTCAAAAAAAAAAAAAAGAAAAGTAAAAGCAACATTCATGATCAGTTTCTCACATTGAATTCCATCAGAGTAAAATTTAAATTCTACCATCTGAAGATTCCACACATTTTTCAGGGGAAAAATTAAAAAAAAAATTTTCAATGGACTCTTAGCTCTAGGAATAAAACTAAGTTGGATAATCACTAAGTTTAATTCCTGTTCTGATTCCCAACTCTCATGCCACCTTCCTCTCCTGCTTTATTCCCCCAAAACTCTATTTGCAAGTCACTCAAATTTCATGGGTCATGTGTATGACAGACGGAGGTCTTCTAGTCCGAAAAGTTATCAGTGGAAGAGCCAGGACTAATTACTTCACGGAAGGGCAACTAGCCATCAAGTATGCCAAACCCAAACTGTCGCTCTGGGCAGGCACTCTGTGGCCGTCAGATGAATAATACTTTAAAATGTTATTCAGTAAAGTTAACTTGTTTAGTTTCTTGTGGGTTTGTTTATGGCTAACATCTGTTAGCGTCTTTGAGATGTAGTCCTCAAAATGAAATCCATTAGAGGAACTACATTAAATGTTTATCATGGAAGAGGATGGAATTCAGTAATAGCTCTTGCAAATGCACATTTATTTGTGATACTGTGTAATTAATGTTGGACTCCCCACTAGACTCTGCATACTCTGAGAGTGAGAAATTGATCTCACTACTGTACCTCCAGTGTCTTGCAAAATGCCTAGTATTTGATGTTCAATACATTTTTGATCAGCCAGGTGTGGTGGCTCATGCCTATAATCTCAGCACTCTGAGAGGCCAAGGCTGGAAGATCACTTGAGTTCAGGTATTCAAGATCAGCTTGAGCAAGAGAGAGATCCTGTCTACAAAAGTAGAAAGATTAGCTGAGTGTTGTGGTGGGTGTTTGTAGTCCCAGCTACTCAGGAGGCTGAGGCAGGAGGACTGCATGAGCCCTGGAGTTTAAGGTTGCTGTGAGCTGTGATGAGGCCACGTTGCTCGACAACGGGCAAAAGAATGAGACTCTGTCCATTTCTGATGAACGGCTGACCTTGGAAGACAGATATTGGGGCAATTTTCGAGTACTCTTTGCTTGGTAAAACATACTTGTTAGAGGTTAGGATGAACTCACAGAATCGAATCACTAATCACATTTGCAGAGGGGGAAGAACTGGGGAAGGTGTAGGTTGAGCCATAGGAAATTGCTGGCTTTGCAAGTCCGAACAAGAAGAAAAGACAGGCATTCCATACGTTCGACCTAATGTGACTGTTTTGAAAATCACTCCCATTGCTCAACCATCCAAACTTCTAAGATTTATTTAAATGTATCATAGTTTTAAGAGATGTCTATGTCCCATAACTATAATCTGTGAGGATGGGTGAGAAAAAGAGGTGTTTCAAATGGGATATGACAGACATCTTCAGAGCTACTGGAGGAAGAGGCAGATTAGTGCACATGTCCCCGATGCTAGCTGAACTGGAATCAATGCTTGGCAGCTGCAAGAAACAGTTCTTGCCTCAACAAGAAAGAACTTTGTAACTTTCCGAGTTGCCTGGGTGATAATTTCTTCAAAACTGGACATATTCAAAGTCTGAGCAACTGTTTGCTTGGTCCTATTGCAAAGCGGAAATCAAAGCCAAAACAGAGAGAAACTGGAGACCTCGGGAATTCCTCCCTCTGCAGAGTTATGACTTAGCTCCGAGGAATTCAGTGACACCCGTTAGCCTAGGTCCAGGTTTATTTATCTCTAAAGGAGTATTTTCTGTTCTGTTGTTAGGTTCTTTATGATCAAGAAAGAAAGGTATTAAAGATCAGGATATTTTTTCTAGAGAAGTGAAGTTGGGACTAGGTTAAATGTTGGGTATACAGGCTGAAGACTTGCCCACGAATAGTACCACAACCAACAGAAAGTTGTTCTTAAAGTTGTGCTATTAGCATTTTAAGAGGCTTTCGCTAAGTACAAACTAAATGAGGTAAAAGATTTCCTTTTTGCATTCATTGTAAGGAATCCTTGCCAAAATTCGGTTCATATGTTTGGGTGACACTGTCCAATTAGCTTAACTTGGAGGTGGATGTAACAGTGGTATCGGCCCTGAGCTTGGTTCTTTCCTGTCTATTGAAGATCATGTTCAATTCAACAAGCATTTATTGAGTTTCTACTTTGTGCCAGGCCCTACAGCCGCAAGGGAGAATGAGACATTGCCACCTGCTCCAAGGAGCTAACGACTCATCTGCTCCACATTTTGACTAATAATATTAATGTTATCGAAACCGCTCAAGGGGGATCTGGCCTACGTTTAGCTTCTTGCCACACAAAGAATGAATTATTGAGACCACGATGAGGATTGCCAAGGAAGAAGGGAATTTTTTAATTTGAAAGATGCCTGTTGGGAGAATGAGGAATCAGCCTCAAACCTGTCTCTTTGACTAATGGAGATCACTGGCTTTTAAAGGAGGGGCTACGTACACCAGGGCGGGATGCGGGGGATGGAGTCTTGGTGTCAGATGTCTGCCAGGGAGCCTTCAGAATCTCAGCTCTCGTCCTGAAGAAGGCTCGCCATTGCTGGGAAACAACTCTGAAAGGTCAATTAGTTAGTTAAAAGCTTCGGGGTTCTGGTTATCATGCCCTACTGGTCTGAAAATCTAAAATATGGGAGGAAGAAGATTATAAAAATATATAGGGGTCATTGAAATTTGTTTATAGAGCCAGTTACATTAATATTTCCTGAACATTTATGCTGTACCATTTAACATAACACCCTATAAAGTTACTATTTTTATTTGCACTTAACAGATGGGGACACTAAGATATGGAGATATTGAGTGAAATACCCAGGGTGGTACAATCAGTAAGTGGCGAGACTGACCCCAGGCAGTTTGCTGCTTCTCAGAGCAGCGTGCTTCTTCCTTTTGAGCTGCTCAAGGACTCGCTGACCTGAGTCTGACTGCCCGTGACAAACCCACGTGACACACACTCACCTGAGTGTGCCCACAAGGCCCCTCTGTCTTTGTCTAATTCCAGTTCAACAGACATTGGTGGAAAATCAGTATTGGAGGCACTGGACTAGGTAATTTTGCAGTGACAATTTCATTCCATTCTAATAGCTTAGATGAGTATTATTTTTATTTCAGAGATGAGAAAAATGAGAGGAAGAATTTAAATGACCTGCCTTGGTTCACACAATTAGAAATAAATAGTGCTGGGATTTAAACTCAGGCCTCCCGATTCCAAGATCGCGCTTGTGGTGGCCTCATGAAAAGCATAGAGTGGGTGATGGTTAGCGTCTTTACAGAGTTGTGCAAACATCACCACTATTGAATTCTAGAACATTTCTGTCACCCTAAAGAACACTTTGCACCCATCACAGCCACGTTCCTTTCCAGCTGCCTCTGTCCCCTGGGAGCCACTAATCTCTGTACGTCTCTGCGCATTGGCAGATACTGGGTATTTCCTGCAGGGGCCTCTGTGTGGCTTCTTTCCCGAGCCCATTGTTTCGGAGGTCACCTGTGTCCTGGCCTATGTCAGCATTCCATTCCTTTTTAGGGATGAATCCGGCCTGCTGTATGGACATTCATTCACCTGCTCAGCAGCTCATGGGCATGGGAGCTGTTTCCACTTTTTGGTGGTTGTGAGTAACGCTGCTGTGAACATCTGCTGACAAGTTTTCGCGTACACGTGTTTTCAGTGGAATCGATGGTCTTAGGGTAACTGTTTTAACTCTTTGAGAAGCTGCCAAACCGGCCGCCCATTTGCTATTCCCACCAGCAAAGAATGAAAGCTTCCGTTTCTCCACCTCCTCTCCAATACCTGCTATTTTCCATTTACTATTTTTGGTCATTTGGTATTATTGTCATCCCCGTGGGTACAAAGTGATACCTCACTATGGTGTTGACCTGCTTTTTTCGTAGTTACTGAGGATGTTAAATATCCTTTCATGTCCTTATTCGTTACTGATATACATTTTTGAAGAAATGTCTATTCAAATCTTTTGCCCATTTAAAAAGTGGTTTGTCTTTTTTTTTTTTTCTACTTCTGAGAGTTCTTTATATGAGGCGGCCATAAAATCTGTATGCAATTTAAAATAGTGTGGAACCTCACGGCCACCCTCTATATCCTGGATTCTAGACCCTGGTCAGAATGCAGGACTTGAAAATATTTTCAATCCTATGGATCATCTTCACTTCCTTGAAGCTTTTGACTTTGGTGTCATCCAACTTAGCGATTTGTGGTTTCTTCTGCTTTGATGTCATACCTAAGAAATCCCTGCCTGATTCAAAGTCATGAAGATCTATCTGCATGTAAATATCATTTTAAAACTGGGTTTTCAGAGACTCTTTCCCCATGAGGGAGAGGGAGATAATCACAAAGTTCCCTTTTAAAATAGTTTTAAGTGAGTCTAAGTCTTTATTTGCTGGCAGCTCAATTCACAATCGCCAAGATGTGGACAAGGAATTGTGTCCACTAACCCAGACTGGATTAACAAACTGGGATGTATGTATACCATGGAATACTATCCAGCCATTAAAAAGATGGCGGCTTTACATCTTTTGTATTAACTCGGACACAGTATAAGAACTTCTTGGTAAAGCACCCCAGGATGTCAGGCACACACTGCTGGTGGGAGTGGAAACAGGTACGACTCTCTTGTCAGTAGTGCAGACGTTACGTGTACATTTCCTTTGAACTAGACATTCTATTTCTGGGAAACGATTTAGCTGAGCAGATACTAAGCATGCAGAATTGTGTGTACAAGCATGTTACTGCAGCATCCCTGGCAGCAATGTCGTCAGAAATGATGTGTCTCTCCAATCAGCTGAGTAAATTCAAAATAGGAGGTATAGTATGATCCTGTCTTTTAGAAATTACATGTGCGTCTGTATGCATGTATGTTCACATGTAAACACACACGAATCACACACATACAGTTAAAGAAAATGGAATGCAGGGACCACCTCTGGGCTGTAGCAATGGGGGAAAGAGTTTTGACTTTTAGCTTTGCATATTACTGTAATGTCTGATTAAAAAAAAAAATCACCTGTGCCACTTTTGTAATTTTAAAATAAGGAAACCTATATAGTTTATGGTCCACTTCTGGATTAAAAATGAGCCAGCAATATGCCATGTGCTAGCTGCATGTTGAAAGTATGTCTGTAAAGTGTTCATTGGATATCAGATACTTTTCTTTGAGGTCAAAGTGGTTTTCAGGACATCCAAAACTCATGAAGTAAGGTACAGCACCTTTCACAATCAGAAGCCAAGGAAACTATGAACGCGATTATTCTGCATATAATACGGTTGCTGTCTATGATCAACTAAGGACAGACTTGGAACGATGACACAAATTTAAGTTCTTAGCCCCTAAACATGAGCTGGGGGAGGGATCTTGTTTTTGTTGTTAACCACCACATAAAAGCATCTAAGGCTTAGAAAGACAACAGCTTTTTGCAGGAGTCCCTGGGCAGTGCAGGTCCTATCTCCATCTTAAAAGATTCAAGTCTTCATCTAAGCAGAATCCCCACAATTTAGTTGTCCCGGGGTGCTCAAGCAGGTAACAAAAGTTCTTGGAAATGTAAACAATAAAAAATTATATTTATAAAATAACTCATTTGTTCCTGGTACTTTCATAGACATAAGGATATAATTTAAAATTCAGAAGATTCAAGCCTATATTTTCTCTTCCCAGTCAGTCACTTACTCTTCCTCACGTGTTTCTGAGCCCAGAGAAGACTCTAATAATAGCCACGCCAACGTCACTTTAAGACTGACCTGAGTTGGGGGTCATGCTGGGTAAAGGGCTTTCAAAGCTATGAAGTTCTCAGCTGAACAGGAAAGTATTTTAATACAAATGTAACTTAGGATTACAGTAGTAAGTTGAACACCCAAGGGACTGTAACAAACTGGTCAACAGAAGCAACAGGCCTAGTGTGCTGATATGTATGTGTGGTGCACGTCTGGTCTAGGAAAAGGAGGTCAACTTAAGGAGGTGGTCAGTGCAGGAAGTCAATTGTGGAGGTTCTACTGTATTTTGAAAATGGGAGACTTTCAAAGACGAGCCCTAGTTTTGTAGCTGTTGTTTAAAAGAACTCTATCCTGTTTGTAAGAATTTTAAAAAATGGGTTTTATGAAATTTCATTATATGATAATCATTTTTGGCCACTTCTGGTATGAGGTGAATTAAATGTAAGTCATCTACATGAACAGTCACAAATGATTTTATTTAAAGTATATCAACATTAAAGGCCAGCAAATTAAGAATCAATCCTGTTTGACCTATCAGAGGCACCACCATGGCACAGACCCCAGAAATTCTTTACCTGTTCTGCAACAATATAATGCACTGCTCCCTAAACTTAGGAAGGACACTCGAAGGCGGGTATTTTGCAGACAAGAAAACCTTTTATTTTAAACCACAAATAGTCAGCAGGTGGCCACAACTATCCATGTTTCATTAAAATCACATAAAACCTAGATACAAAAGCACCACTGATTATTGCTCTAGAAAAAACTGCATGAAAAATTTGAAATGCACAGTAAAAACACCACAGTATGCACAGGACTGAATTTTTAAAGTGAGTGCCTGGAATGCTGAATCAATGTTACACACAGCTTCCAATATTCAACTGATATTTATTTCACTTGAGGATGATGGAAATTTCCAAAAAGCATGACTATGAGAGGGTAAAATGTCCATTTTTATATATTTTTGTATGCCAACTAGTAGAGTCCTAAAAAATTAGCAATTACAAAAGACTTGGTAAAAATAGCTTTTAAAAGTTGTCCCAAGAGATACATAAAATCAACCCCAATTTTTCATGACATTCATTCTCCCTTGTTATCTACAGATTCAGTTTTCTGTGCCTGTGAAAAAGAAAGGAAAAAAAAAGATACAGTTACTATTAAAACTAGTATAACCAAAGAGAACTCCACCCACCAACACACACACTTTTGAACCTTTTTTCTTTGCAGCTTTACTGCAAAACCCATTTCAATTCCGGGTGTGAAAGAGACAAGGCAGAGATACATTATGCAAACGCTTTGCTGCATTTATTGCTTTCTGCTTTTCAAACAGAAGCCACAGAAGCCTTACCTGCAAGTTCCCACCGTTCATAATAAAAAACACCACACTACTATCTGATTCTAGTCACTGCAAACGTGCAGAATTTTCTACTGTACCCTTAACTCTCACTGTTTCAATCTGCCCCTTTACTGACAGTGTGCTGGGTGGGGTACCTCTGGAGGTTGAGACATTAACAGTTGAGCGAGAGATGTGGATCTGTAATAACATTACAGGCAATAAAGAGAGACATTAAGAACATGCTATCACTGGCTGAAGGATCGAGCAATTTCTTTAAAGACACTGATTCAATCAGTGGGAGGCATTTGTGGGAAGTACCTCTTCAGCTTTAGTTTCACCATTTTCAGATGGTGCAGTACCTTCCTTTCCAGCTTCCTGCTTCTCCTCCTTCTTCCCTTTAGCACCCCTGTTGAGCTTTGTTCCAGGTTCTTTCTAAGGGAGGATCAGAGCACAGGGAAACAGGTGTCAGATGCAGTGCAAGCTGGCCGAGTCCCACCAGCCTTGGAGCAAAGCCCACCACAGCAGCCATGGTGGTCTTGCGGGTGACATGGGGAACCCGATTTTGCTGCATTTCAAGTGTCTTATGCTGAGCCCAGGACAATGTACGGTGACTCCCATCCCCTGTCTGGTGGAGGTCACTGTGCCCAGGGAGGGGGCAGGACCTGTGAAGGGGACGGCAGAGCTAGGGAAACAGCGGCCGGGTTGGCTCCGCTGCCACTTCCTAGGCAAACACCTCCTGTGGGACAGAAAAACTGGGAAAGCGCTTCAAAAGGAAGCCCAAAGGAAAGTGCCCAAATTTAAGAGCAAGCCACAAAGGAGAGTTCTGCTTCCGACATCACCTATACTCGTCACTGTACATGCATTTCAAACAATTCCCAAGAAGGGACAATGCCCTCCAGGGTAGAGTGCAGCAAAGCTATTTTGAAGTGCAGTTCTGTACTTGAGTTTCCTTATCTGCAAAGCAGGATATTCACGTCTATCTCAACAGCCTGGCTGTGAGGGTCCTGTGGGTAAAGCATTGGAGATAGTGTCTGGTGCAGGGGTGGGTGATAGGAACGTTTGCTGGGGGTATTTACAGGCATCACACCGGCATTACTTGTCACCAGACTGGCCAGCTAAGCCCCCTCCCTTGGGCCCCGTGCTGGGAAGCCTCACTCCTACCCGGTGCCACATGAACCGGGCGGCTCCCAGACCCCCAGACACGAGGCACCCGCTGACCCCACCGTGCCTGGGCGACCAAACAGCAGGAGACGGCGCTTTCTGCTTCTTCTGAAAGCCCCAACCGAGGTAATGGCTTTCTGGTCAGTACATTCTAGCCTGAATCATTAAACGTGACCTTTCCTTGAATGATTTTTGGGTGTGGAATTGTAATATATTCACTGTTTAACAGAAAGCCCAGGGGGGGAAAGAGTACCTCTTACCTTAGCAGATGTTTTTCTTGGTTTAGGTTCGGGTTTCGGAGCAGCAGGTTTCTGAAAAGACAATTTAAATGGGATAAAAACTGAATAAGATGGTATCGGCACCGAAAGGCACAGAGGGATGGCAAAAGGCGCGTGCCCGTCGCTTACAGCTCTTGTAAGCCCTTATAGATCAGTGAAAATGCTGCGTCTGTTTCAGCACCAGTGACGGCACAAAGACCCCTGCATCTCACAACTGTCTCCACCCTGGGCTTGCAAGGGAACTGCCAGTGAGACCGAGAAGCCACCTCATCATCCGGAACGGCTCTCTAGAAACAGGCTGACGCTCCACCTCTGATACTCCCCGCTTCCTTTTATCACAGCACAGGGAAGAGGAATGACGCAGGCTTTGGGCAAAGGACTCCACGAGCTCAGTGCACTGGCCCTCCCGCCGGTCTAGAAGTCACAGCACAGTCACAGGCAAAGCCTGTCTGGACATGCAGACTTGCTGCCTGTGAGGCATTTCAAACCATTTCCAGATCCTAGCCCCCGATGCAGATTCCAAGCTTCTTCCTACTTTTATCTATTCCAATGCTAGCTGAAGGTGAGAACCTCCGGCCCACTCAAGCACTGGGTTCATTTGTCTCTAGGGCATTTTATTAAGAACACAGTTATAATGATAAAAATGTCCACTGCACGCTCCCACAGTTTGAGTTTTTTCACAGGTATTATTAGCTAAAGAGGCCCCCACCCCCATCCCCAGGGAAACACACTTTGCTGCCCCGTGGTCCTCCTCTACTCCCCGTGGGCCTGGGCCCTCCACACCGGGACACAGGCTGGGCCAGCTTTCCAGGGGCCTGAAACCAGGTGGCACGCGGGACACTGGGGAACGATAACCAGTTTCAGCCACGAGTTACCTGCACATATTTTAAGGCAAATACTTCTCTCCTAGAGCTATGAAAAAAATAAGTGTACCTCTCTCCTGGCACCAGGAGAATGGTCTTTAAATAGAAAACACTGCCCAGGGTCTCCCCCTGTGGAGAAAAATACACGTTCCTCCCCAATTCCCGTAGGTGGTTTAGGTCCTCTTTTCATCAAGGGCATAAAGTAAAATTGCAGACAGTTCAATTCCAGAAGATTGGCTGTTAGAAATGACCTTTCAAATAAAAAAAGAAAACTGAGCTTGAAAAGTAAGGAATGTTTGTATTCATCTTCTAACCGCCCTACGCTGCAGTCTGCTCCCCAATACAGCAGCCTTCACAGCTTTCACACTTTTAGGACTGCTGTTATTCCAAGCTTTGACATATTCCATTAATACACATATACATATTTTCTCAATTTATAGCAAATAATTTCCTTCTGTATTATTTTCTGTATGACAGCCCTTCCCCCCGACCCAGGATCCAACCACTTTGAGGGGACCAGGAAATGAGGCTTTGTAGCCTGTGATCCTGCTGCATTGGGAAGTGGGGGGGCCTGTGCCAGCAGCTCAGGGAACAATTTTAGTGCAAGGTGCTTATGCTGCTGGGTCCTGTGCTGAGGAAAAGCCTCCTTTTATACTTTGGTTTTCCTCTGAGTTACAAGGTCAATTCCCTTAACTGCCCAGAGAGTCACAACATCAGCCCCAGTTCATAACAGTCTTCCTTACCACCCTGATATCGCTTCCTTATGGCCTCATGTGAAACACTGGCTCACCCAGCCAACACTCGGCTGTGCTTCTGAACTTGTGAGCGGTCCTGACACTCATTTCTGCTTTGATTCCCTCCACTGTACCAGGCGTGGGTACGAGGAGCTGAGGATGAAACCCACCGTGGGGGATATGTGCTTTTGGCCAAGATGTCAATGTCTTTCCCCTGCCTTCGCTGAGGGCAGCCTGGATTACCCGGATCCTGCACCAGAGTCAGGCTGGGCTCTGTGAGGAGGCCGGCTGCAGGGAGGTGCGGGGAGCTGTGGGGGGAGCTGCAGGAGGGCGCAGGGGAGCAGGGAGCAGGGAGCACAGCCTGGAGAGGAAGGGCTGGAGTAGGCTCACAGCTGAGGCTCAGCCATGCTTGCCTATCCCCGCTGTGTTCTGACCCTGAGCCTGGCCCACAGGAGGCAGCTTCCACTGGCAAAGTTGAAGTATTACTTTCACTAAGATTCTCCAAGTCTGGACTGAGGCTAAAGTGGATTGATTTAGACAACTTCCAGAACATTCCAACGGTGGGCTGAGAAATGTTCTAAAGTCTGAGTTGAGGACAGAGAATCAGAATTCTACTTCAGCACATCACAGGCGGAATCTAAAGGCCAAGACTCTGCGTAAGGAGTTTCTTTTGCTTCTGAGACCCAGCATGGCCAACCAACACCCTGGGTTTTATATTCTTGCTAACAGGGCTCGGCCACTGTTCTCACTGACACATCGTATCAAGTGAATGGCTGGGTCCAACAGTGGTCAATTCTACTAGAAATGATGACCCCAGGTAACTTTCAGGAAGAAAAGAAACAAGCTCATTGGAAACATCTCCCTTTTGCTGCTTTGCTTTGAATAAAAGGAGCATGAATTTGTAAGAACTAACAGCAAAGGGGTTCTATAGTACTTACTGCTGATAATCTGGCAGATCGTCTTGTGGGCTACAAAGGAAACGGAAAAAATTGTTTTGGTGATTTTACAGAACCAGGATGATTTCAAAAATCCACTATATCTATCTATACACACACACACACACACACACACACACACACGAATGACTCTGTTGACAGAGTACAATGTACGGCCCCATCACCCTCTCCAGGTAAGCATGGTAAAGCACACTCCAAGCACCCTGGGCACTGGTGCACTCAGAGCAAGTATTTCAAGAGAAGTAAAGGCACTGTTCAAACAAGTGGCCCAATTAAGGGAGTGGCAAGTAAGAAAAGGAAAGGAAGATGAATTTAGGCTTCACCCCAAACTGTAACCTCTACTTTTTTTTTTTTTTTGAGACAGGGTCTCACTATGTCACCTGCAGTACAGTGCCGTGGCGTCACCACTCACAGCAACCTCCAACTCTCAGGTTCCAGCGATTTTCTTGCCTCAGCCTCCTGAGCAACATGGACTACAGGTACCTGCCACAATGCCTGGCTATTTTTTGGTTGCAGTTTTCGTTGTTGTTTAGCAGGCCCGAGCCAGGCTTGAACCCACCAGCTCTGGTGCATGTGCTGGTGTCCTATTCACTGAGCTATGGGTGTCAAGCCCGTAACCGCTTCTTTTATGACAAAATCAGAAGTAAGAACTGTGAGGTGCTACTTACAACTAGTGCCTTGTTTCTTAGAAATGGAACCGATGCTTTTAAGTTAACACAAGCAGAGCCTTATGTCACCGTGTAGAAACTGAAATAGGAGTTCCCCCACCTTGCTGCTATGTTAAATAAAAAAAGAGTACAAATTGTAGGCAGTTAACAAGAAAGACTTGCTATTACCTGAAATAAAATAAACACATTTATCTATTAAAAGTCTATGTTCAAAGATTTAACTATAGTAATAACCTCATTAATCTTTTCTTTTAATCTCAGAAGTTTAGGAAAGTGCAAGAGGAACTGTGTAGAGAGAATTGGTATTTTTTGGGAATTCTTTTTTTTTTCTTCAAGGATATTACAAGTTAACAGCAAATGAGACTATACAGAAAATTTAAAATAACTGTCCTAGGCACTTGAACAACAGCATACAAAATTGGTATTCTATGGGCTCCCCCAAACATTCCACATTCTCAAAGTGGAGGCTGCCTTTCTTTAATTGTTCCAGAAATAGTAACCCCACACTTTCCGAGGGCTTTCGTCACGCTCTGGCTCTAGCGTCACAGTGTCCTACCTGACACGTGGGACATACTCGAGAATATTTGCTGAGGAAATGAATCTGAGCTTTCTCCTAATTCTTACTGCTGTATACAGACTTTGCCTCATTCCAACACCGTCCATGTTTCAAATTTTTCTTCAAGGAGGTCAGCAAAAATGGTCAGTAGGAATCTGGGCCGTGATTACGAGGAGTCACAGAATTCTTGAAGTGGAACTTAGGTCAGTCTAGGTCAGCTGGTCAGGCCAAACTGGAAGAAATATTTCTTGCCATCTCCACATGTAAGAATTTTCTTGCTGCAAATAGCCAGAGAAGCTAAACTCATCTTTCTTTTTTTTTTTTTGGCCAGGGCTGGGCTTGAACCCACCACCTCTGGCATATGAGGTCAGCGCCCTACTCCTTTGAGCCACAGGTGCTGCCTAAACTCATCTTTTTTTAAATTACAGAAGGAAATGGAGGGCCAGAGCCTCCATGAGCCTCCCCAGGCCCCCGGGGTCTGGAGGAAAGACCAGAGCTGGACTTAAGGCCCGTCAGCTGAATGTGCTGACAGCCGGAGCCAGCGCAGGTCAAGCGGTGGGCTGGGCACTGTCACCGCCTAGCTTGGCACACAGCCCTGGGGATGAGTGTGGGAGGAGCATGGGTGTCAGAACCCCCAAAGGAAACGACACAGCACCTACTGTGACTGTCACGGTGCATTCCGCAGCATCCCAGGCTACGAGAGTGAGAACCTAAATCCTGCCATACCTTTCCCAGGGTGGCGAACTGCACTGTCACTGGAGAAAAGGCAACATCATAAATTATACTGGGCAACAAGTGGGTACCCCGTGCTTCTTTAGTGAGCTTTCTGAGCAGCAGGAACAAAGGAGCACCCCGCAATTTCCAAACAGAGCTGAGCTCTGAAGCTGCAGTATGGCCTTAAGAACCACCCACATCACATTTCAAGCAAAGCACAGTGGGTGGAAGGGCCCTTCCAGGAGCGAAAGTGGAGGCCTCCATGCTAAAATGGAGAATGGGCCTTATCTGATTCTCTTCCCACTTGGAGTGAACCCACGTGCACCATGTTGGCCTTTCCTTGCTGTCCCCCCATCTGACTGGCGACTGCACCCCTTACCACATGTGACCCCATATTCCTTTACATTTCTGCAGGTCCAGTGCCTGGCAGGGGCCCTCAGTAAACATCAAAATGAACGAAAAGGGTGAGCAATAGGGAACCTGCTGGAGGCGGGTAAAGGTCAGTTAACCTCTAGTTTGGGGCTGAGAAGGGGCCAGACATGTTACCCATTAGTCAAAACTCCCCCTACCCATCTAGTTGACCAGAGAAAACCTCCCCCAAGTGAGGCAAAATCAGGGGAATGATTCTCTAACAGTGACACTTTCACTTCCCTCCTGTCCTCTCCCCAGGCACCCCTGGACCTCCTGGACCAGCCAGGGATGTCAGAGCCCCCTAGGCCTCTGAGAGAGACATTCCAATCTAAGCACTGCCAGGAAAGGCTGGAGAGCTGTTTTGAGCCACAGGACTTAATTAATATGTTCTTGTAATTCAGGTCCAGTGCAAGAGTTCCAAAATAAAAAGCCTAGGAAATTATTGCAAAAATAAAATTTGCCTCTCTAATCTAAACCAACCAGTCTTTAAACAGCATATCTTTTACTATAGAGCCATCTTACGGCTTCCTACGTAAAATTTACCAGCTCTTCTTTACAGGCCATGAAGAGAAGAGAGGAGGACATTTCTTCAATTTTCCTTTCCAGTAGCCATTCTGAGAGATTTTCGTTTTCACTGCAAACAGCAGAGGCTGAGACAAACCTTTCACTCACAGCCGGCAGTCCTGATTATGCATGCGAGTGTGGACGCCTTCCTGGAACATTCCATCAGCTTTCATAGCCTTAATAACATCTATAAAAGATCGTGCTATGTTGATTGGATATGAACTAGACGACACTGCTATTTTTTTTCTCTTTAAAACACTCGTATCTGAAGTACTCATTTGAGACTCAGGTGGTCAAATGAGACTCTAAGGAAGAGAGAGATTAACAATTTCTCTTAGTATTTTGATTAGTTGTGAATCCTGAGGAATAGCAGTCCAAAGAGTGGCTCTCAGGGAGGGAGGAAGGCCTTCAGAATGACAGGTCACCAGGACAGTGACAGATACAGTGAATGAGGGTCTGTCCGCGACATACCTAGCTGCTGGGCACAACAGAATTACACAGCATTTGGTAATGAAATCATCCTCTGGGTCAGAGAAAATCTGGTGAAGTCTCCTCTGAAAAACAGGAGTTTTCTACCTTGATGTCTTGGTTGCATAAGCAATGCAGAAGTCCAACCTCACAGTGAGCGCTCACAGGATAGCTAGATTCGAGTCGGAGCGCTGGACTTCGCCGAACACTGCTCGAAACATATGAACCATTCCAGTGGAATTTGGGAGTATTTTTATGTTTTTTTGTTTTGGCTCCTGAGTTTCACCATGTACTTCCAAGCAAAATCCAAAAGCAAGCTGCTTTTAGTTCTCAAACACAAATGAGAAGTTCAACAGAAACTACTACCTTCTTCTCAAAACTGGGAAGCAGGGAAGGGGGCCCACGAGAGCCTCGCTGGGAAGAGACAAGACCGGGATGCTGGGTTACTAGATTTTTACGACGGCCACAAAAGCGGAGTGGGGACAGCGGATTTTGGATCAGATCCAGATCTTTCCTGGTTCTGCTACTTAACAAGTTGCAACACCCAGGGAAAATCGTGTATTTCTGAGCACTTTTTTTGCTCTAATTACCACAGGGATGACATCTGCCCATCAGTGCTCAGAAACAGCACTCCTCTGACACTCACACTCCCTCGTCTTCACTTTGCTTCTCTTCACGCCCAATATCCAATTATTTTACTTCACTCTCTTCCTTCCTAAAACAGAAGCCCCACGAAAGCAAGGCTTTTGCTTCTTTTTCACTGTGGGATCCACAGAGCCTCGGTGCACCGCGGGCTCGTACACGTTGTGGTTGAGGAATGACTCCGCCCTCCTCTCATTTTAAAGTTATTGTACAGATGGGACTGAATAGTGAATGACAAAAGCGTTTGTAAACTGTCGAGTGTAATGGTCACGACTTATTATTTCGCTCATGTACTGGTGGAGTCTCCTGAAGTGCTACACTCGGCACAATGCTCTCAAACATCCCAGCAGCAGGAGAGCTCGGACTTGCAAGAGGATTCCCCTTTGTGACTGGTGTCTCTTCACCAGTCACAGCTGTGTGTACCCACCGACATAGCTGGAAAATTCGTTCGATTCGGGGGGGGGGGGAGACCCTCATCAGTACACTGTCCGACAGTTTTTACCCTAACCTACCATTAACTGATCTCTTCAGACAAGTGTGCTGATGTTCTGAAGACACATCATGAGTTTTAATCTGGACTTGGCTTAAAAGATGCATACAGAGTTTTGTCTATAAAGTATTTTTGATAATAATAATACACAATACCTAAAATACATAAAAATAATATAAAGTATAAAAGTAAATAAAAACATAAATAATATAAATTTAAAAAGTCCTTGGGTTAAAATAATTACATATAAGACAGCTGTATAAGCAAAACCACACACATCCATTATGTGTATCCTAACCAGCTTAATTTGCATTTAGTGTAGAGAAATTGGGAAGATTATGAAAGATCCACTGTTTACGATGGTTTCTAGGTTTTCTGACTGACAGACCAATGTAAATGACAGTCTCTAAGGAGAAACTCTCATGTTTTTCTGGTGCTCACATATGAAAACATTAAAGCCAAAATGTCCTAAAACTACATTATGCCATTTTCAGAGAAAATTTAAGCATTTAATACCTTTATGGTGGTTCTTAACCACTTTCTGTTTGGGCCTCATAGAGCTCATAGAGCTTCGAGTGGCTGTAGCACTTGTGTGACGACCCGGCTTTGGATCATGAACTTCGTGATTATCCCAAACTGTCAGACAGTAAATGCTAGGTACGTGGATGTTTTGTTTTGCTTTTAAATTATTTCCTTATAAATTGAATATCCTTGCACAAATCTTGAGTAGGGGTTCTGGTATCATGACAAACTCCTTTAAATAATTAACCACACACTATGGATCACCCAATCAAGGAATCTGTAACTAGATATTGTTTTGTCTTACTCATGATCCCTTTTAGTTTATATGTTCAGGGGTAACAGCTGCAGTTTTCCACATACTCCAAAGCTCTTTTCAAAGGGAACGGCTGTCATCACAGTTACATCTAATTTCCTACTTATTTTTAGTTCTTTTTTTTTTAAAGGTTCACAATTTTATTGCAGAGAGTCAAACACAAGCCCTTCCTCCAAGCTTCTAGCCTTTTGGAGGTATCTGTATTTTAATACAAAGCATTTTTGGGACACTGCCTAACTAGTTATCCCAATACCCTAAAAGTTTTCCTAATTTTTAAAAAAGGCTTTAATATTTTGACATATTGTATATCCTTACATAGTTTTTGACTTTAGAGATAACTCCCTTTAGGCAAATATTCAGGACTTAAAAAGTAATGTTGTCTAATTCACTCACTGGAGCAGAGAACTTATGCTCAACAGCCTTTTATTTTCTTGCTGTGAAAGGCAGACTTTGTTCTCCTTGATGAATTTACTTATTATCTCGCTCTCTGCCCAGAAGGAATTCTCAGTGTCCACTCTCACAGACAGCAGGAGCGACAGGTAGAACATAACAACACAGGGAGTGGAGACACCTCATCAGTGCACACGGCTGAAATGCACCGGGCTGGGTGACCCTGCACAGACACACTGGTCTCTCATCCACGCAGTCTCCACAGCTGTGCTTCTAAGGGTTTTTCTTAGGAGTATACAATCATCAACATATTAAAGCTTCAATTTAAATGAAAACAGGTGTCAAAGGTATACTCACCTCTTGTTTAGTTACTTTAGATCCATCTTTGCCCTCTGTATTCTCTGGAGACTGGAAAGAAAATATTTCTTTTAAATGAATTGCATTTGAATGAGAAAACACATATTAGAGGAAGTTTCTTTTTTAAAAGCTATTTCAATTCCCAGGACCAGATTTTTTGCAGAGAAAAAGTACGTTTATAACAGGACATGTTTTTTACACACATATGTGCACGCACGCACACTGCCCTACTTTTAAAAACGGGAATGTGGGGAAAGAACTGATAGGAGCCCCTGCTCTCCATGTACACCCCCTAAGCAATTTTCAATTATCTGTGATGATTCCACCGAGTTCAAGGTCAGACACCGAGTTCAAGGTCAGACACCGGCAGCCAGAGGCGGGAGTGCCTGGGGCCCGCCTCCTGCTTGCCTGCCTGCTCTGGTCTGTCACTTTGCTCTTTTAGGGTAAGGGCAGGTTGCTGGCAAAGCCCGGGCCTGGCACAAAAAGCACACTTTGCATCCCACACTCACCTCGCTTTGATTTCTAGCCCATTTCTTGATATGACCTGACAAATTTATCAAGAATAGGTATTTTCCAGCCTCAGAGTGATGGCCACCATATCTGCCCACCCCAGCGGGTTTGTTTCCAGATTTTGATCCATCCCCTCCCTGGGTGTGTGTCCACACTCATCACAGCTCAAAACTGACTCCTTTACAAGCTGCGTACAACTATAGGAAATGCACTTTATATTGTTCTTGTATTTTAAAGTAAAACACAGTTTAGATTTATCAGACACTTCGCATATCCTAATAACGCTTTTATTGGCTAAGAGTTAATAAATATGATTAAACGCATTAGAAAACTAACACATTTTAAAACTACATAAAGCTGGAAGGGGAGTGCTCAATTTATATGGTCCCATCGGCAGTCAATCCGAGTGGTTTAGTGGAAGGACTATAGGATTCATACACACTTCCCATCAAAAAACAAAAATACAAATTAGCAAACTGACATTTGGCATGACTGCTGGCTTAGCAAAATAAAATAGCCATCCAGGAATGTCTCAGCTGATAAAATAAGAACAAAATTCAAAAGATCAAAATGCCCACTATTGGGGCTGGTGACACTGCAAATTAATATAATCTTTTCAAAGAACAACTTGATAATATAAAAAAAAGACACACAGGACTCATGACACGATGACCCAGTATTTCCAGTTTTGGACCTAAGAATCAAAAAAAAGAAACTCTATAAAAATACGGTTTTTGTCTGTGCTATTTCTACTTTTATTTATTTTATTTTTTATTGTTGGGGATTCATTGAGGGTACAAAGGTTACACTGATTGCTTTTGTTAGATAAGGACCCTCTTATAACTGTGTCCCGCCCCCAAAAGGTAAACCCTACACCTTGTCCCCCACCCCCCCTTCCCTTTCTCAGCTCTCCCCACCCCCTACCATGTACTAGTTCCTTAATTGTCCTCATAGCAGAACTGAGTACACAGGATTCATGCTTCTCCATTCTTGTGATGCTTTACTAAGAATAATGTGTTCCACATCCATCCAGGTTAATACAGAGGATGTAAAGTCTCCATCTTTTTTAGTGGCTGAACAGTATTCCGTGGTATACATATACCACAGCTTGTTAATCCATTCCTGGGTTGGTGGGCATTTAGGCTGTTTCAACATTTTAGTGATGGTAAACTGAGCTGAAATAAACAGTCTAGTGCAAGTGTCCCTGTGATAAAAGGATTTTTTTTTTCCTTCTGGGTAGATGCCCAGTAATGGGATTGCAGGAGCAAGTGGGAAGTCTAGCTTGAGTTCTTTGAGGGTTCTCCATACTGCCTTCCAAAAAGGTTGTATTAGTTTGCAGTCCCCCCAGGAAACAATTACAATCCTCAAAGAAAGTGTGGGGAAAACACTGGAAGCTATCGGCCTGGGGAAGGACTTCAGGAGGAAGACTTCAGTGGCAATTGCAACAACAATGAAAATAAACAAATGGGACTTGATGAAACTGAAAAGCTTCTGTACAGCTAAGGTGACAACAACCAAAGCAAACAGACAACCTACACATTGGGAAAGGATGTTTGCATATTTTGATTCAGACAAAAGCTTGATAACTAGGATCTACAGAGAACTCAAATTAATAAACAGAAAAGAGCCAACAATCCCTTAGATCACTGGGCAAGAGATATGAACAGAACCTTCTCTAAAGAAGACAGATGAATGGCTAACAAACGTATGAAAAAATGCTCATCATCCCTAATTGTCAGAGAAATGCAAATTGAAACCCCCCTGAGATATCCTCTAACCCCAGTGAGAACGGCCCTCATCACGAAGTCTCAAAACTGCAGATGCTGGTGTGGATGTGGAGAGAAGAGAACACTATTCTTATTTTTTTGAGACAGAGTCTTGCTCTATCACCCTAGGTAGAGTGCCGTGGTTGCCTCAGTTTTTCTGTTTTTTTTCAGTAGAGATGGAGTCTCGTTTTTGCTCTGGTTGGTCTGGAACACGTGAGCTCAAGCAATCTACCCGCCTTGGCCTCCCAGAATGCTGGGATTATAGGTGTGAGCCACCGTGCCCGGCCAAATATACTATTTCTAATATGGAATAAATGGAAACAACTCACGTATCAGTAAGCAACAGAGAAACGTTGAAGTAAACTGCGTTAACTACGAACATAATGAAATTAAAAAGGCTATGTGAATACATGGGAAGTCCATACAAAATCACACTAAATTCAAAAATCTCAGATCATGAAATGGTCTGAGAGACGAGGGCCAATCCTAGCTGGGCCTCTGGGCTTTGCCAACTCCTACGGCTACAAACTCAGCCCTTCCTGCTGCACCCCAGCCCGCTGCTGCCTGGAAGAGCTGGGCTCGCATTCCCTTCTCTCGGCTCACTCAGTAGATTCGGTCTGTAGATTCGGTCTGGTCACTCTCCACCTCCTGCTGACGGGCAGCTAAAGCAGTGGCACTGCTAGGCAGGGAAGACTGGATCCTGCGGTGTTATTTTTACATTCTTCTATGCAGTGCTCTGGTGAGAGGTCATGGGAGTGAGAGACACTGCCCTAGAGAACCATAATACGGTTCAGTTGGACCCATATTGTTCAAGAAGACAAATTTGGAAAGACACCGTAATAAAAAAGCAGGTATACTGAAGGATGTATGCACACGAAAGACAAAGGGGAAATAAAGGGGTGGGGTGTATGCAGGTGATCAAACTACTAGCAGGTTGATGCGAAGGATGGGGAGAGTCAGATGGGACTCGGGGAATAATGCCAAGGCAAAAGGGGTCTTGTCCCACTCGCCAGCACAGGGTGGCCTGAACCACGAACTGCTGAGTGGAACCACAGGCAAAGATCTCGTCACCTACCTGAGGCTCCCTCGCCTCCTAAGTGGCCTGCACACTGAGCTGAGGCCCGCAAGGAGGTGGGGGATGTGCAGGTGGCCAGCTGGGGGAGTCCAAGCTGAGGGGTCAGCAGACAGGATGAGTCAGGATGAGTCAGGACAGAGGAACCGTCAAGAGACCCTGAACACTGGCACAAAGGATTATTCTAAGTGAATATGGTGATCCAGAATAATCTCAAACAAAAGGGAAAGAAAGGAACTTTGGTCAGCTACAAGCCAGAAACTTTGCTGTGGGAATGGAGCTGCCTGTCACCCTCTAGTGCAGTGTTTTTCAACTTTTTTAATCTCACGTCACACTTGAACCTCTAGTTAAACTTCTATGGCACACTTAAATTATATGGATAAAAAAAAAAGTAAAAGGCTGGGTGTGGGGGTTTCTGCCTGGAATCCCAGCACTCTGGGAGGCTGAGGCAGGCAGACTGCTTGAATTCAGGAGCTTAAAACCAACCTGAGCAGGAAGGACACCTCAGCTCTATTAAAAATAGAAAAAAACTAGACGGGAGTAGTGGTGGGAACCTGTAGTCCCAACTATTCAGGAGGCTAAGGCAAGAAATGGCTTGAGCTAAGGAGTTTGAGGAGGCTGCTGGGAGCTATGACGCCAGGGCACTCCACCGAGGGCTGCAGAGTGAGACTCTGTATCAAGAAAAAAAAAAGTAAAAAAAAACCAATATTATTACTGTACTTTAAACTTCTTTTGAAAATAATGTAACTAATGATCTTTAAAATTTTTTGCACCACACCTCAGATCCTCTCATGGCACACTGGTTGAAAGATAGGAGAACAGTGGGAATCAGTCATTATCAAATAACCAGGTCATCAGGTGCCATCTCTGATGGGTTCATCAAATGCCCGTCATGAATGTGATGGGCACTAGAGCAAAGCAGGCTGATACACTCTGCAGGGATCTGTGCTCATCTCAGAAGGCCGCTTGTCGATTTGCTCTAGGGCCTGAGGGTCTACAGAGAAATTGTCATAGCAGACCTGTGGGTCTGCCCCTAAATGGGAGGGCTCTCTCCTTTAGCGGAGGGGTGGGGCATCCTTGATGGCTGATGTGTGTCAAGATCTATCAGGACAACCGTTTTATTTACTCGCCATTTGAATCCAGGCTTACGGTTTTTCAGGACACAGGTGGTGTGGAGTGTGGATGCACATCAGGGCTGAAGCCGGGAAGTCTTATTTCCTCACACCAAGCGCTAAGGCCAACACAGGCAGGATCCCTTACTTGTTCTCTCCAGGCAGTGACTTCACTTTTTGTTGTTAGCTTTTGTGCCTGTTTAGGGCACTATGTGGGGATACTCCTGTATTCTCTCCCATCTAGCACTAGCCATGAGCTTTGTTTCCTGTAACCTTTCATACCCCAAAAGAAAAAAAGTCGGGGCTCGGTGCCTGTGGCTCAAGCAACTAAGGCTCCAGTTACATACACCTGAGCTGGTGGGTTTAAATCCAGCCCAGGCCCGCCAAACAATGACAGCTGCAACCAAAAAATAGCCAGGTGTTGTGGTGGATGCCTGTAGTCCCAGTTACTTGTGAGGCTGAGGCAGGAGAATCACTTGAGCCCAGGAATTGGAGGTTGCTGTGAGCTGTGATGCCACAGCGCTCTACCAAGGGCAACAGCTTGAGGCTCTGTCTCAAAAAAAAAAAAAAAAAGTGGGGGAGGACAGGAAGAAATGCTTGCTCGATCAGATTTCAAGGCTTAAAAATAATAACGTAGGCAGCTAACACTTCTATGGCATTATGATACTTCCAAGAGACACATTAGAAACTCAAGGACACAGAAAATACAAGAATAAATGGATGGTTAAAGAATACTAAGCTAAAATTAATTACAAACTAGAAGAAACCCAAATATCCATCAGCAGAAGGATAAATACTCCATGGTATGGAATTCTATGCAGCGGGGAGTATTTGGCAGTGTGAACTACGGCTACCAATGCTGACCAACCTCACAAACAGAATGTTGGACAAAGGAGGGAAACCAAGGCAAGAGTCTAAATGAAGTTCAAAAATGCAC
>NW_003852502.1:2917617-2918472 GCF_000181295.1 Otolemur garnettii | reverse complement strand
CTGTATTTCTGCAGCCGGATGGGGAGTACACTGGTTTACTTTATCATTCGTATTTAAACCTCACATTTTAAGGTTTAAAATGTATGATACCATGTATGTCTGATATGTTTCGTGTAAAAATGTCTTTCATTTATAAAAAATAAGTTTTGAAGGAAACATAAACAGATATATTTTTAAAGATTACAAATTACGAAAACAAAAGCAGGCTCACTGAAATAAAAATCCCAAAACATGGCTAAACTCTGGTCAGGAGTAGAAATGATGAACTGTCACAGACTGCTTGGGAATTAGCCCAGAATGCAACAAAGAGCAATGAGGAGATAAACAGGAGAGTGGCCAGGAGACGCGGTTAACGGAGAAGCTCCTCACCCATCTGACAGACGCACAGCGCCCAGGAAGAAGCAAAGCCAGAAAGCTGAGGATTCCCCAGATTGGAGTCTTTGAGTCTCTGGATTGAACACTGAGGAACGAATTGGATGGTACAAGACATACTACAGTGAACATCAAGGAAACTGAGAACAGTCCTAACAGCTATCAGGGTTAAAGGTAATTTATAAAGAATTACCTCTCCACCAGCAACTACACACATAAACAATTACGGAGTACTGCTGTAAGGAGCGGAGGAAAACTGTTGGCCTAGGACCTACATCCAGCTGTCAATCAGTGATAGCAAAACCAGGCCCAGACCCTACACCCAGCTGTCAATCAGAGTGATGGCAGAACCAGGCCCAGACCCTACACCCAGCTGTCAATCAGAGTGATGGCAGAACCAGGCCCAGACCCTACACCCAGCTGTCAATCAGAGTGACGGCAAAACCAGGCCCAGACCCTACACCTACCTGTCAATCAGAGTGA
>NW_003852502.1:2905834-2916966 GCF_000181295.1 Otolemur garnettii | reverse complement strand
TGCCAACAGCATTCCCCTCCAACAAAGCCTTTTTTTGAACAAGAATCTCTTACTAAAGCATCAACTTTAGCAACAAGAAAAATGAATCTAGATGGAAGGAAAATATATTAGAAAGAATATATAAAATACATTCAAAATCTAATTAACTATTACTTGTAAATAATACCTATGTTTTAGTGTTTAAGAAAGTTTCAGCAGAAATCCTGGACCAGTGCTGTCCTACAGAAATATTATATCTATAATTTTAGATTTTTTAATAGTCATATTACAAAGCATAAAGAAACAGGTGAAAATAAATTTTAGTATTTGACTGACTATATCTAAAATGTTATCATTTCAACATGCAATTAATTAATATACAAATGAGATGTTTCACAAACTTTTTTGCACTAAATCTTTAAAATCTGGCACTTATTTTACATTTACAGGATATATCCTTTCAAGTAAAATTTCAGCTAAATTTTTATCAGGAGCTGTATTTAGAATTCATAAAATTTACGGTAGTTTCATCCAGGTTGCTCCAAACATACTTCAAATTTCACAATAACTAAATCTAGTATCAGTTTTCTTTTCTTTTCTTTTCTTTTTTTTTTTTTTTGGAGACAGAGCCTCAAGCTGTCCCCCTGGGTGGAGTGCCGTGGCATTACAGCTCACAGCAACCTCCAACTCCTGGGCTCAAGTGAGTCTCCTGCCTCCACCTCCCAAGTAGCTGGGACCACAGGCGCCCGCCACAACGCCCGGCTATTTTTTTTTGGTTGCAGCCGTCATTATTGTTTGGTGGGTCCGGGCTGGGGATTCGAACCCGTCACCTTAGGTGTACGTGGCTGGCGCCTTAGCTGGTTGAGCTATAGGTGCCGAGCCTAGTATCAGTTTTCAAACTTACGTTGATTACAACTAAATAAGTAAAAAAACTTTTCTCCTCATTTTTTTTTTTTAGGTGTTTAGTAACCTCCCGCAGGTAATGACAACCATTTGGAAAGCACAGGTCTAGACAGTACCAACTCCAAGAGACAGGAGTAGGATGAATATGTAAGTTAAGCATATGAGGGTCCTGATTTTATTCTGGAGGATGACACAGCTAAAAAGTAATTATTTTACAGTTTCTTAAAATAAAATTGAAAGTTACCATTAAAAAATTTAAGAGCAGAAAAAGAAAAAAAATTAAGAGCAGAAATAAGATCTATAAACTTACAAATGAGGAAGAATGGAACAAAGCAAATTTTGCCCATAAAAGGCAGGGAAGAAAAAAACAAAAACAAAGAAAAACACATGATAAACAGAAAACACAAAATAAGTCATCAGAAAAAGCCCAAAGTCCAAAGTAATCACAACAAGGGGGTGTTTGAAAAAGAAGTTGAACTTTATAGCTATTTTATTTTTTAAAAAGATCTGAAGCAAATATGATTTGATTCAAAGTTGTGAATTCTGAATGGCAGGTAAATGGGCATGTTATATTATTGCCTGGATTTCTCTGAATTTGTATCTTTTCCAGATAAAAATATAATCTATAGGGGATGGTGCCTGTGGCTCAAGGGAGTAGGGTGCCAGCCCCATATACTGGAGATGGCGGGTTCAAATCCAGCCCTGGCCAAAACTGCAAAAAAAAAAAAAAAATATATATATATATGTGTGTGTGTGTGTATATATATATATAAATAAATCATCTATATCAGGGCAGGTGGGGGGAGAACCTAAAGCAAACCGGCTCTATTAAACCCAGTTTAACAGGACCATGTCTATTCTCTAACACAAGTCACACGATGAGGCTGACTCACAGAACGTTCTGTATTTCTTAACTGTCTCATAAATCCGGTTCCTACACTGCCTCTTTTTCTTCTGTTCGAAACATATAGTTGCTTCATTTGTGCTGCTCTGAAGGGACTTGATTCAGAACTTCTCTCTCGGGGCGGGGGGTGGGAGGGTGTCGCACAGAGCAGCCCGGATTCCTTCACAGAGCAGTTGAGCTGCCCCATCCTTTCTCTACACAGAGATGCCAGGGCTCTGCACATGCACGGTGACTGATGGGACCACACCTGTAATTTTCCTTAAGTCTTTCCAGCAGTCCCTATCAGCAAACCAAGGAAGAAACTTGGAATTCCATTCCACAGACCATCCCTAAGAAATGCACAGGACTGCTGAGCTTCTCAGGACGGGGCACTGTGCAGCCAAGAGCCTGATTATCTCCCCTCAAACTCAGGAAGGATCAGAGAGGACGGGAAAATCCCCTTCAATGGTAGCCTGCAAACTGCTCTAGCCGGCACCAGCCTGTGGATCTGTCACTGTGGGGAAGGACACTGAGGACCTGGGAGGAGGCCGGCAAGTCTAAGGCTGGTGCACCCTGCTTGTCATCACCCTGAGACACACAGCCTGGGCTTGGGATTCTCAGCATAGATGGGTTCATCTTTCTTAAAGTTTTGAGAATCCCTTACTGGTAAGGGCAGACTCTTAAGAGTTTTCTTCCTAAGAGTTTAAGAGATAGGGGCTGTTGTTTTATGACTTAGTGAATTAGCTGAAGGCCTAGAGTCCTTTTGAAACTCAAGTAACCACTGGCCAGCAGCCACAGAATAAAGCCAGTCTCAACTGCGGGTTGTCGTATTAATGTGGAAAAGGTGGTGGCAGGTGTAACAGCATAGAGACCGACAATCACTTCTTGTACCCCAGGGAACATCTTATGTTCAGATGATTTTTCTCCACTTTTCTAGCCAATAATTTAAGGTATTTTTATTGTTTAAATTAAAAAAAATTAATCTGCATTTTCTGTTATAAATCCAAAGCTAGAGAAAACAAAAAGCAGTTCAGGAGTAAGGTGGTTAGCAGAGAAAAACCATAGGACAAAAAAATTCAAACAATGCACCACAAGAAAAACTGAAATGCACCTATATCTAACTCGCGTCACTCTTTGGTTAAAGTGAACTCAACTCAACATAAGGTCAATTCTCCCTACACATGAGGCACTGCCCTTGAATCTGTGGGAGGTTTTTCCAAAACCAGGTAGCTCTCTTATTTTAAATGCAAATACTCCTCGTCCTATGACACCTGAAACAGACGCTGGAAGTTTATTCAAAGTCCCAAGGACTGTACAGTGAACACTGGCAGGTGCGTTTCACATTCACCCCGTAGGTCCCAGGGAGTTGGCATTACTGCACTGCTGTATAAAGTAATGCGATGCTTTGAACTGAGAGGCCACCTCACAAGACTAATAATCAAGCCGATGTTAATTTCATTGCCACTTCCTCCCCTACTTGGCTCACCAACTTCATCAGGTGGCTGCTATGAACCCAAATCACACTGAGTAAGGACACTGCAGGCTGGTGCGTCTTCCCCAAATAATATTTTGTTGTTCAAGATAAAAGTAGTTACTGAGTCAGATTTCTGCCCTTGGACATTTTAGCTGCAGTCAGGTACCAAAGGTAACTACAGATAAAGAAAAAGCCATGTCCAAGTATGTTGAGTGAAACTTTATTAGTGTAAATACACGTAAGTCAGTACCGGGCGTATCTCCCACACGAAAGCAATAGTTTTATACATTTTACACCCTTTGGTCTGAGTTGCCCCTTTCACCTGAGTTATCTTTTTCATGATTTTGTGCAGATGTGGTCATGAAGAAAGCACCCAGCCGAAAGAGAAGAGTGAATTCCAGGACACTGGCTCATCCCTGGTTCTGGGGGCCTTAGAGAACGGACTGTCAGACCTCACTCAACTGACCGACGTGGCTGCCGAGTGCCTGCTTTCCACACATCTGTGTCGTGTACATTCCAGGGACACCAGGCTCTGAGTCCCCGGGAAAGGACAAGGAAGGGCTCAGAGGGATGATGATTATGAGAGCTGAATACTGCACTTCTGCTCAAGGCAATGATCTGAATGATCTATCCTCGCCACAATACTGTGAGGCTGGTAAAATAGTATTACCTACATTTTATAAATGAGGAATTGTGGCCAGAGAGGTTAAGTAAGTTGTCCAAGATTACTCAGCTGGTAAGAGGAAGAGCTGGGATTTAGGCCGAGGTAGGCTGGCTCAGAGCTCAGACTCTTAACCCTGACACCACTCAGCATGGTTTGTGGTGGCCACGGGGTGCAGGTCTGGGAGGCTATTCAGTCTGGAAAACGCTTTAGTCCTTAGTCCTAGCTGAGCAGCAGATGACACTGTTCTACCTCCTGTGTGTGCGTCACGAAGTACCAATAAACAACAGCATTAAAAATCCGGGGTGTTGAGCTGCACAAAATTTTACCATTCTGTGTTTTTAAACGGTTATGTACCAAGAGCGAGGTATTTTTAACCTCACTATTAAAACCACACACACAACACCAAATCCCTTCTGTCATTTTTTTATAGTACTTTAGCTGTCCAAGGTGCTCTCATACAGCTGTCGCATTTGATTCTGCCGTAACATCCCCAATTTACAGATGAAGAACAGAGTTGCAAAGAGAGACCTTCCCTGGGTAAAGAGTGGCAGAATCCACACTAGACCCAAGTCTTTGAATTCTTATACAGGGCTCTTACACAGATGTTGCCAGATGGTTTACTTATTATTTTCCTATTTTTTTCATATTTGTATTAATATATTGAATAGTAAATACATTTGTGATGTTCCTTGTACTTCTGCAAAGCAAATCAGCTGATTGTGATGTGATTTATATGCCATCATTAAAGGGGAATAAGAAGATTTAAAATGTAATTAAGGGAAAGGTAAAGCAATGATATGTAGATGGAAAGAA
This sequence comes from Otolemur garnettii, assembly GCF_000181295.1. Taxonomy (NCBI): domain Eukaryota; kingdom Metazoa; phylum Chordata; class Mammalia; order Primates; family Galagidae; genus Otolemur; species Otolemur garnettii. The sequence continues at coordinate 2,912,250 of NW_003852502.1, read as the reverse complement.
AGCGGTTTACAAAAATGTGGTCTATGGGATACACATGGTGCTTGAGAAGGAGTCTTTAAAGCAGGTGTCCTCAACCTACGGCTCGCAGGCCACATGCGGCCTACTGGGTGTTTTTGCCACCGCTGCCTGTCCTGCTTAGCAGCCGACTTGTCCCGGGGCCCGCAGTCTGGCCCTCCAACGGTTTGAGGAACAGTGAACTGGCCCCTTGTTTAAAAAGTTTGAGGACCCCTGCTTTAAAGCATTACACTTTGATCACCTCCAGTCTCTGGTATGTTTTTATCACCCACAACAACCACTCCTGCCTTCCCAGAGCATGACTTGACTCAAAGTAGAATTTAACTAATTCTGTTCAATACTGTAAAAAAAGAAAGAGAAAAGAAAAAAAAATAAGAAAACCAACCCCCTGAGGGTAGATTTTGTATTTCTTTGTACAGGGTAAAAATAATCAGGACATAATATTAAAATAATAGTTTATGTTTTTAAAGCAACATTTGTAATTAAACATTCATCCACTGGCAATCTAGAATACTAAAATAAATATCCACCTAGTTCTAGGTCCAACAGAATTTTGAGCTATTAAGCTTTTATTTCTACTTGATGAGCTCCAAAAATAAAAGTTCATTTTTAAAATCCAATACTCGAGTAGTGGTGGCTAATATTTATATGACAGTCCCTCCATATACTGCAGAATATGCAAGCTTATCTGCATGCTCTGGGTCGTAGAGGAGTATCCCTGTTATTATTCTACGCATAACAAGTTAATGAAGATAACATATCATGGAAATACCAAATCCAGCAGCCCACAGTGGAATCTGAGAAGTATGACGGTGGAATCTGAGAAAATATGAAGTCTTACACTTTCAATATTCAAAGAAATTATACTTGGGTTAGAAAATTGTGTATATCTATCATGTACGCAACTTTACCATCCATTAGTTACTGAGATACCTGGAAGGCTTCAGAACAATGTGCCTCTCTCACCAAGCTCAGCCCGGACTGCGGGGCTAGCCTGAGGGCACGATCACAGATAATAGTGACTTACGGGGTAATAACTTTCTAGGACTGGCATCTATAAGTGATGGCATCAGCCTATCTCATAATAAAGACAACTACTCTAAACAAATGAACACTCACATATTCATAAAATCCTTGATTTTTCCCTGCTTCATTCATTAGGCACCTTAGTTTAAATAAAAATACACCAGGTTACTAGAAATAAACACATACAAGAGCTATCAAGGTTAAGGGCTAAATTCATAGGTTGGAATGCTGCTTCCATCACTGCCTGGCTGTGTGACCCAGAGGAAATTCCTTAATCTCGCTGAATCCCAGTGTTTTCCCTGGGTTTGAGAAAGGCTGCCAGAGACTTCCAGGAGTGAATTCTCAGCTCAGACCTTTGTGGAAACCTGTCAACCTTTGGTGCCTCAGTTTCCTCATGTGTAAAATGGAGATGAGAAAAGCATACATTTGGGAAATGCCTGTATCTCAGGCAAGTGGTTAGTGCATCAGGGCTGGTGGGTTCAAACCCGGCCCAGCCTGCTAAACAACAACAAAAATAGCTGGGCGTTGTGGCTGGTGCCTGTAGTCCCAGCTACTAGGGAGGCTGAGGCAAAAGAATCACTTGAGCCCAAGAATTTGAGGTTGCTGGCTTGGCGCCTATAGCTCAACTGGCTAAGGCACCAGCCAGGTACACCTAAGGTGGCGGGTTCGAATCCCCAGCCCGGACCCGCCAAAACAACAATGACGGCTGCAACCAAAAAATGGCCGAGCGTTGTGGTAGGCGCCTGTGGTCCCAGCTATTTGGGAGGTGGAGGCAGGAGACTCACTTGAGCCCAGGAGTTGGAGGTTGCTGTGAGCTGTAATGCCACGGCACTCTGCCCAGGGCGACAGCTTGAGGCTCTGTCTCAAAAAAAAAAAAAAAAAAAAAAAAAAAAAAAAAGAATTTGAGGTTGCTGTGAGCTCTGATGCAACAGCACTCTACAGAGGGTGACAAAGTGAGACTCCGTCTCAATTAAAAAAAAAGTACAAGTACATATTTTATTAGGTTGTTGGACTTATTAAGCTCATTAGTGCAAAGTACTGAGAACAGTGCCTGACTCATAGAACGCTACCTCTCTTTCTTATCTGTGAGATGAGCCAGCCTCAGAACTGTTGAAAGTGACGGACTTTATATGAAATATAAAACCACAGCATAATACTTCTCCCACACACTTATGTATCTGGTAACTTTACTTCTTTAAACTAAGGAGCCTGATGAATATAAAACACATGGCTCAGACCTGGCACATCCAGGAATTCAATAAAACAGTCTAATTTTAATAGTAATCATGTATTCATGTTAATGATGTACATTTCTCTAAAATACTCAATTTTAGAATCAATTTTGAAATTTGAGGCAATTTTTTCTCTCTCTCATGTGCACGTCCTTTACTTTCCCTGTGACCAAGTCTGTCCATGCCTTGGGCTTCTCTAAATGGCCGTTCCTAGACGTTCCCACAAGACACATGGACTCCATTCAGACCTTCAGCAGGGCCCACTAGGTGATCTGACTGAACTCTTCTCAGATGACAGGGAAATGCACAGTCAAGAAGCAGCCAGTGAGAACGGAATCCCAACACTTTGATTGGTTTGTCATCTTCAACACTGATTTTTAAATTGCTCGGGAGACCACCATCATATTTCAGCATACGACGTACTGTGAAAGCAGACAGCTTAAATGGTATTTATTTCAGTCACCATTTCCAAATTGTACCCTGCAGGAAAGTAGAATATATTTAACTTTGGTGTAAACAAAAGCAGTGTTTTAGGGGGGGAATAGAGGCAAAGAGGATCACTTGATAACTGATCTATCAAGGGAATTTTAATGGTATCTGGAGATATTTTTAAACATATTTTCTTCCTAGGAGAAAAGTCAACCATGTAAAAACGCACAAGATTAAAGCTCATATTCTTTCAAAAACGCATTTGCCGTTTGGCTGCTGAACATCTCCCATAATTGCAGTGAACCTGACATCGTGGGGGGGTTGCTGCTCTCTGCTGTGTGTGCCGTCTGACGCCTACAAGAGGAGCCTTGGTCTTATTACCTGCCTGTTATTTCGCTGAGGTTCTCTTGTTGATGAAAATCGCCTCATCGCAATAATGAACATGCACTGACTGTCTGACACGCCAGGCACTTTGCGCCCAGTGCTTTGCGTTCACCGTCTTATTTAAATTCCACAACTCAGGGAGGTAGAGCAGACCCTTATTCCACTTCTACAGATGAAGAAAATAATGTTTCAGGAGAGGTTATGCAATGTGCTTTAAACCACACAGCTAGTGAACAATGAAAACCATACTGGACTTTTCCATAGTATATGAAGGAACTAAACATATTTATTATGAAAAATTAAACTTACTCCTTTCTTCTGTTCAAAACAATTCACTCATCCACTTGCTTGACAAATATTTACAGTACTGTGCGAGGTGCTAGCGGGTATAAAGGAAAGATCAGAGCCATCAAAGACTTCACGGTGAAGTCAAATCAGGAGGATTACACAACAAAGTTGGTTCAAAAATAGGTAATCACTCAGGTAACAGGGCTGACCCAGAAACAGGTGCTAGACAACCACCTTTACAAACAAGGGGTGCTAAAGGCTATGCCCCCCAACCCTGTTAGCCAAACTGCAACTCCTCAGTGCTTCTTTGTGCATCCAGCCTGGTCAGCCTTCACATCGTTTGTGGCTCATTATCACCTCTTGCCAGGAATTATAAATACTTGCGTATATGTCTAACCCATCCTGCCAGGCTGGGAGAGCCTTAAAAACAAGGGCATTTCTTCACTGGGTTGAAAGGAATAATAATTCTTACTTAATTTCCCAAGGTGATGGGATCCTGCCTAAAGGTGACGCTCAATGAATGTTCAAAATGAAGTGAATGAAGAAATAAAATGTGCAGCCCTGTCATTCTGGAACCTTTCCTCAAATATAGGTTCCATATCAATATTTAACTCAATTAAACTCGGCCTGCATTTATGGATGTCAGGCCCTTTCATATTCAGATTGAGAGACTCAACATTGCTACGGAGGCAGTTCTCCTCAAACTGATTTAGAGACTCAATTCATTTCCTATCAAAATCATGGTAGGCTTTTTAAAATAGAAATTTATAAGCTAATTTTAAAACTTATATGGAAACAAAAAGGACCAAACAGCCAATGCAATTTTGAAAAAGAAAAACAAAGTGGAAGACTAATAGTACCGGATTAAAAATCTTACTCAAAAAATCAGACTAGTCAAGATATTGTAGTACCGGTGTAAGAACAGACATACTGAGGATGGAACAGAATCCCAAGTGCAGAAATAAAGCCTTCCAGTTAGGAAGAAGTCAGTTCCAACAAAGTGCCCAGGCAATTCAGTGGGGAAGGGACGGTCGTTTCAACAAACAGTGCTGAGACAACCGGACTTCTACTCATGAAATAAATATATTTAAACCTTTACCTCACACCATACACCAAATTAATTCAACCTGGATCACAGGCCTAAAAATAAAGAACTAAAACTATAAAACTTCTAGGAGAAAATACCTATGACTTTGGATTAGACCAAGATTTATTAGAGATGACAAATGATACTAAATGGATTTCATCAGAATTAACAACTTTTGTTTTTAAAAAGACACCATTAAGAAAGAAATGTTTTAGGGCCATGGAATGGATAAAAGTATCTACAAGTCATATATATGATGAAGGACTTGTACCCTAATATATAAAGAACTCTTATTTTGCACCCGTCATCCTCAGTATATGGGGCTGGCATCCTACCCACTGCACCACAGGCGCCGCCCTGAAGTTAACTCTTATAACTCAATAAGACAACTCAATTTGAAAACTGGGCAAAATATGTGAACTGACATTTCACCTACGATATGACAGTAAACACATGAAAAGACATGCATCATCATTAGTCATTATAAAAATATAAATTAAAATTTAATAGAATATCTATAAGCAAAAATCTGGCAATGTGAGGTATAAACAGGAATCCTTATGCACTTTGAAAACACTCTGGAAGTTTATTAAAATGTTAAGCACAGACCTCCTACCACTTTCATGCCATTTTAGAAATTTTCCCAAGAGAAAGGAACATAATACGTCCATGGAATGATTTGTGCAAATGTTCACGGCAGCATTATTTATAAACCTAAACCTGTAACAACCCAAAAGTCCGCTGACTGGAGAATGGTTAAACAGAAAGTGGTACGTCCACACAATCGAATATTATTTGAATAACAAAACACAGTGAAGTACTGATAAATGTACGATATGTATGGATCTCAAAAATACAGTGACAGAAATGAAATGCAAATGACTACACACTACATGATTTCTTTTATACAAAATTTCCAGAGAAGGCAAATCTAGAGAGAAAGTAGATTAGTGACTGCCCGGGGCTGAGGTGGGAGTAGGAATCAGCTATAAACATCAAGAGGGACCTTCTTAGGGTGACACAAATGTTTTAAAACTAAATTAATTTGCACAATCCTGCAATTTACTAAAAATCTTTGAACTGCATATCTTGAATGAATGAACAGACTTTATGGTAAGTAGGTTATATGTCAGTAAATCTTTTTTCAAGAAAATTAATACTCTTGCCAGACCGGTGACTGACACCTGTAATCCTAGCATTCTGGGAGGCCGAGGTGGGCAGATTTCTTGAGCTTAGAAGTTCAAGACCAGCCTGAGCAAGAGACATCATTTCTAGTAAAATAGAAAAAAAAAAAAATTAACTGGGCAGTGAGGCAAGTGCCTGTTGTCCCACTACTTGGGAGGCTGAGGCATGAGGATCCCTTGGGCCTAAAACAGTGGTTCTCAACCTGTGGGTCGTGACCCACAGGAACTGTATTAAAGGATCACGGCATTAGGAAGGTTGAGAACCACTGGCCTAAGAGTTTGAGGTTGCTGTGAGCTACGATGATGCCATGGCACTCAACCCCAGGGTGACAGAGTGAGACTCTATCTCAAAAACAAAAAGAATGTTATACTCTCATGAGAGTGCTGAATGTTTACATTCCTCACCACTGGACACTGATATTTTTAATTAATTAATTTTGAGACAGAATCTCACTGTGTCACCTCATTGGAGTGCCGTGACATCACAGATCACAGCAACCTCAAATTCTTGGGCTTAAGCGATGCTCTTGACTCAGCCCCCCAAGTAGCTAGGACTATGGGTGCCCGCCACAATGCCCAACTATTCTTTTGTTGTAGTTTTCACTTATTTAGCAGGCCCGGCCTGGGTTCCAACCTGCCAGCCCTGGTGCATGTGGCCAGTACCCTAACCACTGAGCAGGCTTGGCACCTGTGGCTCAAGTGGCTAAAGTGCCAGCCATATACACCCAAGGTGGCAGGTTCGAATCTAGCCCAGCCCTGCCAAACGATGAC
>NW_003852502.1:2893400-2905679 GCF_000181295.1 Otolemur garnettii | reverse complement strand
AGCTTGAGGCTCTGTCTCAAAAAAAAAAAACCAAACAAAAAACCACTGAGCTATGGGTGCTGAGCCTTTAATTTAAAACTAAATAAAAAAAATCAGATCTCATTGTTTTTTAATATGTAATATATATATTCTTAATACATTTCTTTGATATCTAGTAAAATGAAATTAGTTTTTATCTAAAGTCTTTGTTATATTCCTATAAGAATAAACATCTTTTCCATAAGGACATGTGTGATGTTATCTTTCTAAAATTGTAAACTTTTTCGGCAAATGGTGGTACAAATATTTTTTCCAGTTTTTCATAGATTTTAAAATTTTGTTAAGTGAGATTTTTTTTTTTTGCCACATTGATAGACTCTTTTTCATGTAGCCAAATTATTTATATTTTCATTTACAATTTCTTTCTTGGGTATTATAAGTAATACTCTTTTGAAAGATTATCAGAAACCATGGGCATCGTTAATTGTCCCCTATGCCAAGCCCAATGCTACTGGGCCTTCATTTTAAGAAATCAGATAAATACTTTCAAATTTCAAAGCTAGCGGCAGATGGGATTTCCCTCCCTGAACTTTTAAATGTAAAGCGACACTAAGGTTTACATGCCAGATTCATGGAAAACTGACTCATTAGAGAATTCCTGATGTGATACAGTAGACGGATTTACAATGGTTCTAGTGATAGGGAACTGGAAAAACCAGATGGAGGTGAAAACGGGTCTGTTGGCACTTAGGAGGCAGCGCCGTGATGCCAGGCCTCATGGCTGATGCCTCTCTGATGGCGTAACATGACCCATGTAGCCATCTAGGGACGTCTGACCAGAACAGCCTAGAATTCAGTTACTCATTGTCCCACCACCATCTGAGTCCGTGAATGTTATTATCTCCCCTGCTCTTCTACTCACTCGTCACCCATGACATAATGGATACAGGAAACTCCACTTCATTCACACCTGACAGATACAGAAAGAGACTGACACCCACTGAAGAACTTCTCACTATTATGTGCCGCCTGCTTCAAAAAATTAACAATTTGCAAAAGTCATTAAAAAAATTTGGTTTAACGTACCTGTAACACACACAAACACATATAAAACTTATAAGAAAATGTAAAAATCTTTTATGTTAATGCAGATGATATTACGGCCTTGAAATTGTACAGCTGAAACCTGGTCATGTTCAGATACAATCAGAAGAGGTAATCGAATGTTTGGTACCAGAAAGTGACTCTGATCTTTGTATAGTTGAGTCTGCCCCACATTTTCAAGGTCAAATTCCACCATCTTTCCTTATCACTGCTTTTGGAATCTATACATTCTGGAACATACACACAGCCTTAATGTTACTCAACCGCTCTGTGACTGCTAGTCTGAGCACCTCACTAACTTAAATAAACCTTGTATGTTCCTACAGCATTCAAACAGTGCTGGCTCCAGATGTTTTTATCGATTTTCTTAGTACCACTTCTTACTCTGCAGAACTTAGATGCCTGTGAAGTAACATTTCTTGATTTCAAGGAAAAAAGTGGGCAAAGGGCTAAGGTGGCAAAAAAGAGTATGGGGACACTTTTGAAGGTTATTATGATGTAGAACAGGCAGCTCTTTAGTCCAGAAGAACACTGTGCAGAAGTAGGAACTGCTTTGGCGGTTACCCCAGCTTTACAGATCCTTAAGAACTTAGCCCAAATTTTCCCCAGTTTCTTTGGGAGGGAAGGGGTTGTTTTTGTATTTAGTCAGGCTTTACCTGATGACAATGGTTTCTAATGTGAGTTCCAGTGAACTCCAGGATTCCACGAGGCAGCGCTAAGATCAGGATGGCCATGGTAGCCATGTTGAATCTGTGGCTGCCTATTAACCAAGGAGAGGTTTTCCATCTCTGAAGAACATTCTCATGTCCTGAAGGGTGACACCCAGCCCATTCCCCGGAAAATAAACCATCATCAAAAGCCAGTCACTGTAGGGTTCCTGTTTTTTCCCTTCTGTCTCCTGGGAGGGGTGGACAGTGAGGGAAAATCAGAGTGAGGGTTACACCAACTCTGGTCCTTGCACAACAAGGACTCCACCAAGTCAGGGTCCATCATACACTGTGTGCACTTCTAACTCACTGGGTATGCAAACGTTTGTTAATAATTCTCAGGAAGAGAGATGACCCCAACTGACTGACTGTAACCAGTTTCTTGGTGACTAGATCCCTTGACTCTAAGAGAATTTCTAACCCATAGTGAACTCTCAGACAAAATGCTCAATAGAGGGACGTTATCTGAATATCCTCATTGTAGAACAATTGGATTAAAAAATAATACTTCATAAAAATTAAATTTAAATAATAAACCTCAAGTATTATTGCTCTTAATATGCCATCCATCGTCTTAAACCTTGTGATTCCTAAAAGCCTCTAAATCCACCCACCACTAAATACCGAGCATGAGTAAATACTGGCTGAGAGTAAGGACTTTGGGACCTACAGCATCTGATTAAATCTTTACTGGCTGGTGGGATGTTGGGCAAATCATGTCTTCAAACCCCAGTTCAGAGAGGATAACGCTGCTCAAGGTGTTCTGAGAACTGAAGGAGACGATGCAAGTCAAACTTTGCACAGCCCGAGGCACACAGCGTGTAACTAACTCTAAGAGCTGAAGAAATTGTTTTGATTATTATTTTTTTTCAAAAAAGTGAAGTCGGAGTTAAGTTTCCACCAAATTTTCAGTAATGACATTTAAGAAGCCAAATTTTTCTGAATTTTAAAACTTAATTTTTTTCTAGTAACACAGTCACACAAATGAGTCCTCAGTCTTCAGCTGATAAAGCTGGATGTTACGTGTCACTTTCCTACAGATTTAATACCCACACCGGGACACTGCTGGAAACACCGAGGCACGCGTGGGTGGGTGGGGGTGGGGAGAGGTGGCAAAGCGTGTTCCTCGGACCCAGCCGTCACACACCGGTTTTGTCACGTTAGAGCAAAGCCTTTCCTTCCCTCCGAGGGACGAGGCCAAGTTGCCGCCAGAACCCAGGAGATCCTGCGCGTCGTACTTGGTGTCCGGGGCCTGCGCGGAAGGGGCACAGTCCGCAAACAGCGGAAGACGAGACCAAATGACCCCAGTTCCTTATGCACGCGGACCCCGCCTTCTCAGACCCAGCGTAGGCTGGAGCACCGAGGAGGACCTGGTGGCCCCTGACCTTGGACTAGCCGTGTCTGGCGCCCGGCGCCGTCCCGCCTTCCACGCCGCCAGCTCCGCGGCGAAGCGCGGGTACGTCCAGGCCGCCGCGGCCCCGCCCGCCGGCCCCTGCCCTGATTGACACTGGGCCGGCACATACGGGTCTGCGCCGAGGCCGGCAGGGCCAGCGCTATTTTAAACATGGCTTTCTCGCTCCCGGCCTCCGAGGCGCCGCGGCGCCCCCAGCCGCGGCCACAGCCCGCATGGGGTAATCCCGACATCTGTCCGATTTCTTTCTTTCTTTGCCCCCCAACTCCCTCTGTGTGTACCTGTTTTTCTCCGCTTGCTGCCTGCCTTCCACGCTCGTCACAACCTGACAGTTTGCAAAGAGGAAACTCCCCTCGGGGAAGGGGGCATGGAGAGTCGCTGGCGCTGCTCGCCGGGGGCGGAAACCATCCCAGCCAGCGCGAGTTCTCAGCCCGGGAACCGCGTCGCCGGAGGGAAAGTAGCGTTCGGAGGCCGACGAAGACCAGGGAGGCAGGCAGGGAGCGGGAAGCAATGTCTGCAACAGGCATCTGCAAACAAGCGAGGAGCAGCAAAGCGATCCCCAACCCGTAGTTGCTGCCGCGCGCGTTCTGCACGATCCACGGCAGTGACGGGATATGCCGTGAGCACAACCTGGAGGCCTTTGAAAGCTGTTCCGGTAAGACCTACCTTTCTCTTCGGCATAATGACTGTGTTGGCGCAGCAAAAAGTAAAGCAACGGGCTGAAAGTGCTGGCTCCGCCGCTGGATGCTGCCTCGGCCGCCGCAGCTACTCACGCGCAGGGCACAGCGTAGCCCGGCCTCTCCGCCCGCTCCTCCACAGCTCGGTCCCGGGCCCCTCCACTGGCCTCGCCGCTGCTCCAATGAGGAGCGGCGCCAGCCGGCCGCGAAGCCCCATTGGCTGAGGCAACGTTCTAAATTCCACGAGGGCACGCCCACCTCCGCGCGCCAGGTCCGTGCTGTTGTAGTTTCTACTTCACCAAAAAAAAAAAAAAAATCTGCCTGGCAACTGAGCATGCCCAGTTCAACTAGTAGCCCTCAGGTCACACAATTTTGGAGTTTCATTGTTTTGCTGTTGCTTTTTTGGATTGTATTAATTAGAGCAGTGAGCGTCTTCGTAGGAAGGAAAAAGAGTAAGACAGTTTAAGGCTGGACACGATAACGGTATGATATCAATATAAACACAGTAAGTACTTTATAGCTGTAAAGATTTGTAATGCATGTTCCATGATAAGGGTCTGGGTTTCCCTCTCTAGATATATGAAGACAGTAGTCCCTGAAATTGCTTAGCTCTGATTTTCTAACATCTGTGATTGTGAGTCAATCTTAAATTTGAAATACACGTTTAAAATGACACCCTTTGTGCATAATTTACTATTATGCCACACTTTGTGCATGATTTGCTATTTCTCAAAGTTCTGCAAGACATTAGATAGGAATTGCAAAAATATTTCAGAATTTTATGAGAACAGTTTTAACCCTGCTGCCAACACCAGTGTAAGACCTCAAAAGAAAATAGAGCTACAGATTAATATCCTTCCTAAACATAGACACAAGAGTCGTGAACAAAATGTTGGGAAATCAGGCTCAACATTTAAAAGGATAATCCATCATGACCCATGCAGTTTATCTTGTGACTGAAAAGTTGTTTTAGTATGTAAAACTCAATGTGTTAACACATTAATAAAATAAGTCAGGAAAATGATCATTTCGACAGATGGGGAAAAAGCACTAATGAATGGATAAGCAAATTATAAACATGTGATCAAATATAATTCAGTAATAAAAAGGCACAATTTGCCTCTATGGATGAATGTCAAAACTAAAATGCTGCATGAAAGATGTCAGATACATACTGCATTATTTCATTCACATGAAGTGTCAAAGAAAGCAAAATTAGACAAAGTTAGTTTCAGAATCGTCTTAGAAGGCCAAATTCACATCATGGGAAAATGTTTTGAGGCATACACTACAAATAGGCCACTTTGGTCATGCAGAGGCTGCAGAGATGTATTAAAAATATCATCCAAGCAATTATTTTAATACTTCACTTTTTCTATTAATTTTCAGGATAAATGAATTGATATCCTAGCAAATTCCAGAGGTGGTAAATGACTTTATTTTTTTGGAACATCTTTACAAATGTGTGGATTTGTATATATTTGGTGAGCCTCAGTCTATGCTATCATTATTTATTTATTTTTTTTAGTGTTTATATTGCTCCACATTTAGTCAATGAGGACCTTTTCAAATTAGTGCCTATGTCCTTTTGACATAGATTCCTTGTTTGCGGCATTCAGTGGATGACTATAGGATACCCAAAAGAACTGAGACAAAATATATTCATTCCTTAGAGCTAGATAAAAACCTAGTCATTAATAATTTTACCATGAAAAATAATATTTAGAATGAAGATGTCTTAGCGGAAAATTAATTTGCCTAGTGCTTGGTAGTGCTGGTGAAGGCATTTTTGATAAGATACGTGTGGGAAGGGTACTGGGTAGCACTCAGATTCTGGATAAGATCGCTGTTTTTCTTTATGGGGAAGAAAAGTTGCAGCTGCCAACCGTAGTGCTAAGGTGAATTTTTTCCTTCTGTGATGAAAAGCGATTCACAAAGTTGACTTCTTTAGTTGATTTTTTCAAGGCCAAAGACTAATCACAACAACAACAACAAAATTGTGAATGTTTTTACTACACATAATAAAATGGCTGGCTTGGCGCCTGTGGCTCAAGCGGCTAAGGCGCCAACCACATACACCTAAGGTGGTGGGTTCGAATCCAGCCCAGGCCCACCAAACAATAATGACGGCTGCAACCAAAAAAATAGCCGGGTGTTGTGGCGGGCGCCTGTGGTCCCAGCTACTTGGGAGGTGGAGGCAGAAGACTCACTTGAGCCCAGGAGTTAGAGGTTGCTGTGAGCTATGATGCCATGGCACTCTACCCAGAGGGACAGCTTGAGGCTCTGTCTCAAAAAATAAATAAACAAATAAATAAATAAAATGGCTGCAATGAAAGTGAAGCTTGCTAATAGGTAAGGAAAGTCTACTGTGAACACCTTGAGTCATGGGAATCTGTTAGTTCATTTGCAAGTGATGAAATAACAGCCTTGGGTTATCTTTCCATTGGTACAGCTCGCACCTGACTGAGCAGCTCTCCAGGAAATGGCGTGTTCTCCCTTGTACCGTCAGTAGCCTTCAAGATCTGGGGGAATCAGCACAGGCCTATGCTGCGGTCCTGGAGGTAAGAGGAGCAGGCAAAGAGTATGATTTGGTGCGTGGTTAGAATTCCAGGTTGAAAGATAAAGACACCTGAGCAGAAGTGATGCTGAGGAGGTCATGGTGGTAAGAAGTAGAGACTGATTTGTTTATTTATATATTCCACTGCGCATTTCTAAAGCTTTGAAATAGCCTCTAAGACAGAAAGAATGGGATCTGTGTACCATCTTAGCTACTAGAGACAATGGAGAAATTAAGGAAGTTACTGCCTGAGGAAGAAAGAAAAAAAAATTGGTGAACAAACTTCTTTTCCAATGTCAGTTCCTTTTACTTTCTTTCCTGCTGAAAAGTATGAGAATTGTGCACCTCCCCCAGCATTTTCAAACAGCAGGGTAAAACCATTTATAGTGTTATAACTATTATTAAGGAAAGGACAGAAGGTTCAGAGAGAGAGCACCTGTACACAGAAAGGAGTGAGGCAAGAAAAGCAAAGAAAGGGTGAACGTGGGAAGCATCAGAGTGCATTTCATGTATGTATGTGGGTGGTGTGTTGGGTCGTGACATGAAATGTATTTTCAGTATGGGTCTTGGTCAAATTTAAAGCCACTTCACAGGACTAATGAGTCTAATGGATCTTTGAGGCTCCAGCAATTTCTTTTTCTGGAAGCAAGGTGCTTAATATTCAAATCTTGAGGAAATTTTATTTTTATTATTTTTTAAATTTTATTTTATTTTATTTTTTCCGGCTGGGGCTGGGTTTGAACCCTCCACCTCCGACATATGGGACTGGTGCCCTACCCTTTTGAGCCACAGGTGCTGCCCTTGAAAGGAAATTTTAAAAGGAAAGGATGACTTGCAAACCACCTCCCTCTTGATCTGTCCCTCCTTATCTCTTTTGGACAGATACAAGCATGGTCCCTTAGGCTTTTGCTCTAATGGCAAATTGCTTGAGAAATCAGATCTGGAATCTATATATTGTTGCTTCTGATAGCTCTTGTAATTCCAGACTAAGTTACTGTCCCACAGTAAATAGGCCAAAGAATTCCAAGGTGAAGAATTCGGGAGGATAGTTAAGACAACATTCAAAACAACAGACAGGCTCTGTGCCTGTAGCTCAGTGGTACCAGGGCTAGCAGGTTCGAACCCGGCCCAGGCCTGCTAAACAACAATGACAAATACAACAAAAAAATAGCCAGACGTTGTGGTGGGTGCCTGTAGTTCCAGCTACTTGGGAGGCTGAGGCAAGAGAATCACTTAAGCCCAAGAGTTTGAGGTTGCTGTGAGCTGTGATGCCACTGCCCTCTACCTAGGGGGACATAGTGAGACTCTGTCTCAAAAAAAAAAAAAAAAATCAAAACAACAAGCAAGTGGTGACAGAAGAAACTCTTCAGTTTGTATTATATTTTTACCGGTCGAGTCTCTAATTTGATTGATGCTAACTTTCCAGGAGACCAAGGTTAGTTTTTACAAAGCAACCAGGAGAGTCCGAGAGCCACTGGTCGCCAATCACCCCAGCTGCCTGATAACAGTGCAGATCCCAGAGCCCGGCTCCCACATAGTGGACGAACTGTTTGTGTTTGGGCCCAGGAATATGCATTCCACACAAGATTCTCACATGGCTCTTGCATTAGAATTTGGGAATTCTAAACTAGGCCTTTGCTCCCAGTAAATATTTGCTGAATGCCAGGACTTAGATTCTGATGATGGACATGCCTAAAACTTCTATACATGCATCCAAAGTCAGGAGCAGAGTTCTGTGGGTGAGGCCGCCCCCACTGTGGGCAATCTCCCCTCCCTTCCGATTTTGCTGGGCTCTCCCTGCTTTTTTCTATTCTCTAGGTGCAGGGAGCCTGAAGGGTGATTAAAAAACCCTACACACCGAGATATCTGGAAAAGGGCTTCCTTTATCTTCCCAGGCAGTCGCCAGGCAGCTCCTTACTGCTGACCCCCCATCCAAGGGAACCTGACCTTAGCTGAAGCCCCATGAGCCCCGCCCTCTCGAGGCTGTGTCCCTCAGTGATGGCACCAGCGTGCCTTGTAACTGCTTTCCCAGCAGGGGCGCCATGTTTGGTGACCTTCCGACAGGAACCGCTCTTCGTGTTCCCAGCCTTCATCGCATTTCATCCTTGTGCGGCTTTCTTACCCCAGGTGTGCTTTGCGGTTTCCCCACCCTGGGTCCTCTGCAGGTTCAATCTCTGTGCTATTTACCTTTCCTTCTCTTTGCTGCTGCTTCTGCTTAGACTCGCAGGAGTGTGATTAATTTGCTGTTTGTGGCTCCTGAGTGACTATTTGGGGATGAATTAGGCCTGCTCAGAGGCTAGAACCGCAGATGAGGCCTTGTCTGTTTAGCTGTTCTTTCTGTTAGATTGTTAGCACAGCCAGGGCCACGGCCATGCAGGCTCAAGGAGGCAGAAGTTAAGGGAAGGGAGTCCCCAAGGTTCGCTGCGAGGACACAGCAAAGCACGGACACATCCTACCCCCTTAAGGAAAAAGCTAAAAGCCAAAGACCAGACCAGTTGCTGCACGGCTCTGGGCTGGGTCACACGTTCCTGCAGGCACCTGTCAGTGCCAGAACACTCAGACAGGACCACACCCTGCCCTAGGCTGTGACCTTGGTAACCCAGTCCGCTGTCTTCTGCATTTCCTTCAACTCTCACAGTCCCTGGGAGCTTATAGAGAAACCTCTGGCAGCCTCAGCCCTGTCACTGCTCACGGTGGGCCTGCCTTTCAGAGCAGATGGTACCATTTTCCTTTCCTTGGTGAAAGCAAGACAGATGTAGGTGTGGAGAAACAGGAACCAAATGAATCGTCCTGGTAAATAACCATACACAGGAAGTCCCTGGGTTATGAATGAGCTAAGTTCTGTAGATTTGTTCTTAAGTTGAATTTCTATATTAATTGAAACAGGCTATTACCTGTAAGAGCCCCTGTTTGTAAGTGCAAATTGTATGTAAGTCGGGTGCTTGTAACTTGGGGACTGTCCATAGCAACCAGAGATGATTTTCAGGTTAGCTTGATTCATAACGATTATAATTCTCCAGTACTAGATATGAGTTAACAGAAGCAATAAAATGAGTTTGGTCAGGTCGGAATGAATTGTAGCCAGAAGAATTTTTACCCAGCATTGGAAAACTAGCCTGCAGAAGGTGCGGTAATCCTCACGGCTGCTCCTTAAACCATGAGATTAGGGCCCTGTTCCCACAGAAAATCTCTCATCCTCCCCCTTTCCATTTTCTCTCCCACTTTTGCTCTCTGGAATCCTGAGGAAATTGGTTTTCTTTTTTCTTGAATGTAGTTTACCTCTTTCCATGTCAAGAATCTTGTAAAAATTTAATTTGGACCATTTTTAAGATACCTACTTATCAACAAGTTCTGAATTTGCAGCCATAGGCCTGAATTCGAATCCCAACTCACTGAGCTGTCATCGTGCTACTTAACTTCTTTGAACGCTGGTTTCCTTGTTGAAAAATGAAGAAAATAGTGTTTATCTGAGGCAGCTCCTGCTGATTACTGCCTCGTATTTACACTGGTCTTCTTCCTGCTAATAGGATTCTGATTTTGGCAATAGTATAGGCCTGGTCAAAACAAAACAAAACAAAACAAAACCTTTAGTTCCTAGGTCCCTGGCAGAAATTGGCGTTGCTATGTGTCACTGTGTGGGCTGACAAATGTCCACAGAAGTCAGGAGGTGGTAGTGTCAACACACCACATAGCTGAGGGCACACCCAGGCGGGCAGCAGCCTGTGCCTCCCCTTCCTTCCATCCTGGGGTTGCTCACTTAGAAAAGCCATCTTATGTCCATGCAGAGGAGGCCCCCAGTTAAGGATGAAAGAGCAGAAAACAGGCCTCTGGGTCTCTGTACTGGCCCTAGACCGCCCAGCTTCTGTCTGCTTTTCGTGTGTGGGAAGTCCCACCATGTTTGACCAGGCTGCTGTGGGTGGGCGTCTGTGACCAGCAGCTAAACACCACCCCTCATTGGTCATGGAACTGGTGTAAACGTTGAAGGTGATAAACTATCAAACTCTAGGAATGCACATAGCCCTGGAGGATGGTATGAACATACTTTGTTTGAAGCAAATGTATAACATTTCCTCCATAATGATAGCAGAGAACATAGAAAATTTTAACTTTTCCTGAATCCCTAAGGGCCTGTTTACACACCTGTATTGTAAAGCTCTTAAAATAACTTTGAAGTAGACAGGGATAAAAATGATTAAAAATGCATTTTTTTTTTGCTGCTGTGGAGGGTGGCTGGCTTCTGTGTGTGGTGTGTGTCTGGCTGTGAGACGTGCTGGACGGTGATCTGGAAAGGGGAGGTTAGGAAGAGGCCACACGCTTGCTACGTCTGCCAGGTCTGTTGTTTCCCTACAACAACATGGGCAAAGATCCCAGGGCACTAGCTCTGAGTTTTGAGAGCCGGGCCTCCCTGCGTTCACCCTGCAGGCACAGACTGTGGCAGGTGTGGCATGGTCTGGCACTGGCAGTGACGGTGGCTTCCTGATTAAGAAAGTGTTTTTATTTTTGCAGAGGGCTGATGCTAGTGGATTCCTGACTGCAGAGGAGCTACAGCTCCTGTTGTCATGACTTTGCTCTGAGTGTGACTTTGGGAGACTTTCCTGCCAGTTCACCCTGCAGCGTATTTCTGTTGTCCTCCCAGCTGTCCCATAGCCGTTGAATCCTTGCATCCTTCCTTCTTAGATTAGACAGGGTTCTGTTCTCTTCTGTTCAGGGTTCCATTCTCTGCAGTGGAATCCAGAGCTTCAGAGCTTCTTCTAGTGTTGCTGACCAAATATTTCCAGGTTTTTGTTTGTTTGTTTGTTTTTGAGACAGAGTCTTACTCTGTATCCAGGCTAGAGTGCCATGTGGTCATCGCAGCTCACAACAGCAATCACAACCTCCTGGGCTCAAACGATCCTCTTGCCTCAGTCTTCCAAGTAGCTGGGACTTCAGGCCCCTGCCACAATGCTCTGCTAGTTTTTCTATTTTTAGTAGAGATGGGGATTCTCAATCTTGCTTAGTCCTGAGCTCCAGCAATCCACCCACCTTGGCAAATATTTCCAGCTCTAAGAGGCATGCTCTCTTCCCACCAGAGCTGTGATTACGAAAAAAGGTGTTGAGATGGAGACTGCCTGTGTGTGTCACTGAGGGGCCACAGTGAAGAGAGCCTTCTGAGGACCCCTCCAGGGGACATGGAGTGCAAGTGAAAATAAACCTTGTATTTGAGCTGCTGGGAGTTTGGGTGAATTGTTACCATGGGATTACTTGTCTTATACTGAAGTGACATAGAACTGAGAACCTGAGAGTAGGGAGCTGCTTTAGTGTATAAACTAAACTCTTTAGTGTATAATAAACTCTGAAATAGGTTTTTATAACAATAAAAACTGACATAACTGAGGGTCAGCGGGAACCCGGGAAGCTGTCCCTGAATTGTGGAAGAAGGAAAATCCGCTTTTTCCAGTAGTGAAATATTTTGTAAATCTGTTGTGCAGTGAACTGGAAGGCAAAAGACACATCTAACTTTGGGCCGGAGGTTGAAAACAGGTTACTGCTGCTTAGTGGAGGCATTGGACATGATATGATGAGAAAGAGAAAGCTTCAGAGAAGAACGGCCAGTTTATAAGAATAAATAAGAGAGACTAGAGAGTCTTCAAATTTAAGGACTTAAAGGTTGGAAAAGGCAACTGCTTCTCAACCCAAACAGTTGATAATGATGAAATTGATCCTTTGAGCAACAAAAACCTATCAAAGCTCCATTGGAGGCAAGGATCAGATCACTGGTGGTGGGTGAAGGTGTGGCAAGGATCAGATCACTGGTGGTGGGTGAGGGTGTGGCAAGGATCAGATCACTGGTGGTGGGTGAGGGTG